>NW_028301544.1:375000-505332 GCF_042242905.1 Orbicella faveolata
TGAAATAAAAGGATATTTTGCCAAAAAAACTATCCAGTAGTTTTTGTCATGCCCTAGCCTATCTACCATAAAAATATGAGCGAAATCGAATTTTCGACCCTTGCCGAGTTATTTTCCTTTTTTATGGACAGGGACTCTTAATATGTTCAATTCACATAAACGTAAATTTCTCAAGAACATCTGAATTCATTGTGGCTGTTTTATTCCACTCGAACACCGGTATGTGCCAGAAAGCAACATGTTATCGAAGGTTGCCATTTTTCAATTTATCATTTGCTTGTTGTATTTTTATTTAACGTCATACCTGGTAACTTCTCTTTCTGCCACCCATTTGCTCGAGATCCCATACATTAACGCTGCTCACTGTATGTAAGACGTGTCCAAGGACAATCATTGAGAAAAAAAAAAATGCCACGAGCAATCGTTTATGATTCATTATGACAATGCGGCATAGTCTTGCTACGCTTTTGTACATTATGCTAACATTTTTTTCGAGCATTTTAGTGACGCAAAAGCATTAAGCATTATTTGAGCATTTTAGTGGCATTCTTCCTGAAAATTAGTTGTTTTTGTCATGTAAAAATACTCCATAGCGATAAGACAGTTACCAGTGATGAAACTGTTTATTGTGACAGGGAGTGTTTATTTTTACTTTTACATTGCCAATAGAGCGCATTCTGAGGCTTATTATTATTATTATTATTATTATTACTATCACTATCACTATCACTATTATTATTATTATTATTATTATTATTATTATCCACAAAAAGCACAAGTTCAGTTTGCCATAAACTTCACTAGTTCTTTTTATTATTTTTTTTTTATTTATTACAATTTAATTGCCAGCGATAAGACAAGAACTAGATAAAATATTATACAATAAAACAAAATGCCATAATGATGGTCAGCAAAAGAGATGTTAATCCCCATACAAGGCAGACCACCTGATAAAATAAAAGCAAGTACAACAGCTAAATCAAACATTTCTTGAAGTTAAGTAGTCCCTTACTAACTTTTTAAAACTAGAAATACTTGAAGCCTGACGAACTTAGACTGTTCATAGCCCTCTATTTTCTCGTATCTCTATTCGATCGCTGAACGCGCGAATAGAACAGCGACAGAATTGGACGCCAGCGCAAAACGGAGGACTTAACTGGGTAGGGGCTTCGCTCACACACCCCACGCCCCAACCCCCGCATGCTTCGCGCTCGCTACTCTCCCTTTTTCTTTCGCGTGCGTAAAAAGAGAGGCTGTGAACAATTTAGACGAACTGACAGTGGCAACACATTCCACATGTTAACACAATCCTATTAAACAAGTCCTAGCATAATTTTTCTTCACTCCTACACCTCAAGGGGTATCCCACAAAACGTGAATAAAATTTGATAAAGAGGTTATGTCTATATTAAAATACCCGTTGATGACTGTATATAAGAAAACAATACATCAAACAAAAAACGTATGTCCTCTAGAGATAACAAGTTTAGTTGTAGTGGTGGAGCGATTTCACTCCATCACTCCTTCGCTCCTTCGCTCCTTTGCTCCTGTGCTCCTTCGCTCCTTTGCTCCTTTGCTCCTTCGCTCCTTCGCTCCTTCACTCCTTCACTACTTTCCTCCTTCACTCCTTCGCTCCTTCGCTCCTTCACTCCTTCACTCCTTCGTTCCTTCCCTCCTTCACTCCTTCGCACCCTCACTCCTTCCCTCCTTCCCCCCTTCCCTCCTTCCCTCCTTCCCCCTTCCCTCCTTCCCTCCCTCCCTCCCTCCCTCCCTCCTTCCCTCCTTCCCTCCTTCCCTCCTTCCCTCCTTCCCTCCTTCCCTCCTGCACTCCTGCACTCCTTCACTCCTGCACTCCTGCACTCCTTCCCTCCTTCCCTCCTTCCCTCCTTCCCTCCTTCCCTCCTTCGCTCCCTCACTCCGTCACTACTTTACTCCTTCACTCCTTCGCGCCTTCGCTCCTTCACTCCTTCACTCCTTCGTTCCTTCACTCCTTCGTTCCTTCACTCCTTCACTCTTTCACTCCTTCACACCTTCACTCCCTCACTCCTTCCCTCCTTCCCTCCTTCCCTCCTTCACTCCTCCACTCTTTCCCTCCTACCCTCCTTCCCTCCTTCCCTCCTTCCCTCCTTCCCTCCTTCACTCCTTCACTCCTTCACTCCTGCACTCCTGCACTCCTTCATTCCTGCACTCCTGCACTCCTTCGCTTCTGCGCTCCTTCGCTCCTTCGCTCCTTCGCTCCTTTGCTCCTTCGCTCCTTCGCTCCTTCGCTCCTTCGCTCCTTCACTCCTTCACTCGATCCCGCGCGCACTTGTAGACCCGACTCGCGTATTCGAGAGATCAGCGGAAATCAAGCCTGAAAACAGAAATTAAACGAGAGCGTTTCTTTTATTATTATTTCCTCGAGTGCACTCTAAATGATACTTTGACAGCTAAAAATGGTGACGTTTCGTCATCAACACCCTAAGTGAGACCAGAATCCTTGATTTGTACCCGAGACGACGAACATCCCCGACCTTTTCATATAGGAGTCCTCCCCGGGTTTCGAACATCAGCCGTCTACGGAGGATATATTTAGGTCCGCACTTAACATTCCCATTAGGAATTGTCTGAAGAAGTAAAACACTTTGTTTTTTCGCGAGTACACAATTTATTTTCAATTTCAACTATCGTTACGCTTTAGGATTTAAAATCTTCTTAGCTTGAATTTGCGTGTTATCCTCTTCCTTTCAGGTTTGTTAAAAATGATTCCATGCACTTTATTGATATTGCCACTTACTCCTACAACGGTTGTGTTGACATGGTATAAGTTGAGGATCACTTCTTATGCTCTAGGTTTCTTTGGTTTTCGGTAATGAAATGGCCAAAGCTAAATAAGTGTACAAACCAGACTAAAAAAAAAAAGATAGAAAGTTTAATGTTAACATTAAAGATCCCGAAGGGAGAGTTACATTTGGGGGGGGGGGAGTGTTCAGGGGAAGGGGAAGGAGGATTAGTAATCCTACAGTCTCAGTAGTTATGGAAAGTTTTTGAGATACTTAAAGGTCAGCTCACATTAGGGGACATATTGCGGGTACATTAAGCTTGAACAAACCCCCTTCGTGTGTACCCACCAAACCACCGCTGGTAAAATTGGCATCTTGCTTTGCAAATCATTAAGTTACATTGAAACCTTTCTCAAGTATATAACCTGGCTACTCACTACAACTCGAAACTTACCTATGGTAAATTACGAGTTAAAAATGGAAAGAATTAGTTCCCCCCTCATTTTCAAGTAGATACAAGCTAGATTTCTCAGCAGACTTTGTCAAATACAACAACAACAACAACAACAGTAAGCTATATTTAAACTCAGTAATAGAATATAGCATACAAGGTGCAAGTTTGACCGAACTAATTTAGAGATAATTGCTTAGATGTAGTGTGTTTTCTGTCATTACCATTTTTTCATGATAGCAATGAGTTAATCCTTGTTGAAAAGATAACAAAGAACATTTCACGATTTGCGTTCACGTATCAAAAAAACCGGCTCAACATTGATAACAATAGGCATTGTTATAAGACCTAAAATTGGTCTTATACGGCCATTTTGAAACAATGTTGGTATAGGCTTCTAAATGCCCGTGGGAGTTTTTGAAATTTCCGATTACCATACGAGCGCGAAATTTAAACGATCAGAGAGACTAAATGGAAGAAAAATTCTGTCGATTGGAGATGGTACTGGTATAATCCTGTCGGTGCAAATAGTTGCGGTGGGGTGGCGGTTGTACACATGTATTTAAAATTGAAAGTAAAAGCTGCCGACAAGTAAGGCATGTTTCTGCTTTAAAATTGCTCTAACCTGGTAAACTCAAAACGCGTGGGAGTGAAAATTTAGTTCGCATTTGGCTGGATTGCGAACAGGCTCTCTTTCTCTAAAACTCATAAGATCAGTGTAGGATGAACGCGAAAATAGCGAGCACCATAATCGACCGGCAAAGCCGCTCGCCTCGCGCTCCCGCTGTTTTCGCGTTCGACCCACGGATTGAAAAGCAGGAGGATAGAATGCTTTCAGTCGCGCATTCGGCCAGAGATTAATAGCTTTTAACAGCGCTTCGAAGCTCGCGCATCTTTCCTCGCCGTCCAGTTGATGTCCGCAATGATTTCCAGCCGAAAGAAATCAGGGAACAAATATCCCAGTAATCAAAATTACAGACGCGATGTTTTGGGTAGCGTTTCTCCGCTCTTTAATAACTTTCGCTTTACTCTCAACGTATTTTTTGTCAATCACGACTCCACCGTTCTAGATTTGTTTAGTAAAATTGAGTTCATTCAAGTGCAGCTTAATTGTTGCGCCGAAAGTTTTCCGAACAAGGGCGACGATTTTGGCTTGGCTTCGGACGAAGTCCCTCAGGGCTACCAAGAACAAAAGGATATATATTCATTTTTGCTCAAAGTGAGATGTTGAGCCGGAACAATAGACCATTTCTTGATACGCATGAAAATCTTCCTGTTCGCCCAAAGGGAAATTCGCTTTGTTTGCAAAATGTTATAATTCAGGCTCTGCGTCAATGCTAAGTTCCGTTTGTCAAGTTCTGTTTGTTTGTTTGTAATTTTTAATTTATTGTCAATAAACTCAGACCACAGGACACCCGAACAACATAATCTTTTCCATTCATGTAAAATAACATGTAAAACTAGTGTATCTAAAAGATAGTAATGCTGCCCACATTCCGCTGAGAGTGATTTAAGAAATTTATATATTTTTTTTTAAAAGCACCTTTCCCACCTCAAATGGTATTCTGTCGTAGCACGGGATTGGTTTTCTTAGTTCATTGACTTCATACTAAAACGAAATCGATTGTTTTTTTTTGGGGGGGGGGGCGTGGAGGGGCAGGGTGGAGGTAATTTGTGTGTAAAATTTTGACGGGTCTTAAGGTATTTTTTTTAAAAACTTTTTCAAACTTCTTTTCTTTTCATTATCATTGGTAATCATAAACATGGTGTATGATGAGTCATTGCTATGGTAACATCTCATGTCGTTTTTGCTTTGAAAGAAGTTAGGCCAAGAAAATACATAATTACTGATCCCCTTTATTTGAAATAACTAACACTGACAGTTTATCGCATAGCAATCCTTAGGGGTCATTTGTATCATTTGGGCGTTTTTGTCATTAAATACAACTGTTGCCTCAACTGTAAGGATCAGTTCAGTGATGCCATCATCATCAAGATCTGCAAACTCTTTCTGAAAGTCAGCATCCTGTTCTCTTTTGATAGCGTACAGTTGTTTAATAGTATCGTCAAATATAATTAGGGATACTGTGTCTTTGCCAGTGATCGTAAGAATACTGACCATAATTTTATTGCGACATTTGGTCTTCAGTTGCATTAGGCCACACTCGGAACATTGGATGATTTTCTTGTCACTATGCATGACTTTTGAGTGGACTTGTTGCAGCTTAACTATGACTGAACATAGTTAATTCCATCTGGTGGAAATTGCACCTTCAATTGTTGTGTCTTGTCTGGTACATCATCCTGTCGTTCTATCTTTAATTAATTGATGCCTTTATTTACAGTACTGAATTTGGTCATTTAGTTTGCGCCATTAAATTCTTTAATGGCAGCATGTGATATATTGTAACAGTGGCCAGATTTCATTTTTCTTGTGTCCTGCGAAGAGAACCGCTGTTATCTGTAAACAAGGCTACTTGTTTAGTTAAAGTTTTCCCGCGAACATTCACAGTTTCAACAGTGCCAACGAATAAAATAGAAGCAGACAGCACGATATACTTGCGAGTTTGTCTGGAAATTTAGAGGAACTTATTGATTCTTGTTCTGGTTTGTCTTTATGGGTGACAGGTTATGTAAATAACCAACTATGCTTAGTCAGTCTAACATAGTAGGACAAAATTATTGAGATTGAGTTGTTACTGATTAGATCAAAAGAAGTGAATACTGAGAGTAGATAGTATTGTGTCAATCTTTTCAGTGAGCTGGATTAGTATATCACAAGGTGTGGGAGGTCTTGGTGGATTCCAATCGGAAATTTTAGCTGCCTGAGGATTTTATAATGATACCTTCTTATGTATGTTCAATTTCAAGACAGGTACTGCATCAATTTAGGATAACGTACATTTAAAACACAGAACTTGCCAGGTATTTCATTCACAATGTATGATCACATGCTACTCAAATTCGGGTGAAAATTAAATTATTGGAATGAAATAGGAACTCTTTGATCGAAATTGTGGGTTAAGTATATTTTCAATATTGTTCAATTTTTATCTTGTTTACTAAGCAAATGGTAAAAATAGTAAACAACTAACCACTTGAATTATTCATACTGGGGTCTCCTGAAAGGGAAATTATTTTGAAAGAATTACTTGTTATTCCTTATGATTACACATACAAGCAGTTATTTAAATTTGTTATTTAAAAAGCTTCTTTGTGATTTCAAAAAGTCGATTCAATCTTTGTTCCTCCTGTTGTCTGTATTTCAAGGTGTTTGATTTTCTAATACTTTGAAGTCTATCAAAAGTATTTTGCTCTACTACAAGTAACGACAATTGTTAACTCTACTTAAACCTACACATATGTGATGTCCAATGTTTGTTCAGACTTTCCAATATGTACCCGTGCTTTTGGTAAAGGTAATCCTTGGCTCTTGTGGATATTCAGGGTCCATGCAAGTTTAAGTGGTAGCTGTTGTCTCTCATGAACTGAATTGCCATATTGTGCAGAAACATCCACGGGAGCTGTGGCAACTAAAGAAGGAATGTTTTCAGATATTGAGGGGCCGATATAATTGTCAAACTTAACAATAACAACAACAGGCAGATCTGGAGGTTTATGAGGAGTGGTATAAATGATATCCATTATTGTTCCTGTTGAACCATTACAAAGACCAACAGATGGCCATAAGTTCATTGTAAGCATAACGAGGGCACCCGTTAAAATAAGTAATGTTGGTTCCAATCCATACATTTCCTGAGGACTAATTTTGGCAGCTTGAGAACTTGAACGTTTTGCTTTAATTTTTGCAATTGGTTGTTTGAGTTGTAAGAGGGAACTGTAATTGAAAGCTGCCACTTCCCCATTGGTATAAAATAATCGAGTGGCAGAATAGAATTGATCAATGTTATTAGCTTGTGCTGGTTGCGTAGTCAATAGCAGTTTCCATTCACCTTCAGATATATTTGTCCATTGGGCAATCGTAAAAGTAGTTTGATAATGAGCATTCTGGACCAGCCAAAATTCCCAAGGTCAATTTCCGGGACACTTTTTGACCTGTAGGAACTTTGAATAATTTTTTTATTTGTCAAAGAAGAAGTTAACCTAAATAGTCCCAAATTGTTTTCGTTGCCATTTTGCCTTTTTGAATATCCTGCAAATGTTTTTGTTTTTCTTCAGAAGAGTCTTGTTTGAATTTTTGTTCAGCTAAGAATCCTTTCAATGCTACTTCAGTAAGTTCACAAAGACCAGGATCATTCTTCAATTTAGCTGTCCCATGACAATGAATGCTACCTCTTGCTTGGAATCCATATCTGTACCAGTGCCATTCAGCCTAAAATGTACCATACAACCAATGTTTTATGAAACTTTGTAAGCGTTGATTAAAAAACCAATCAGCAATGTGTGGATTGTCTATTACATTTTGTCTCCTTTCCTCGTTGGTACAATGATTTATTTGAAAACAATGAATGCAATTCTGGCCAATGCATGTCTGCTGATGAGAAGGTAGAAAAGATGGTTGGGGCACCTTTGCTGTTTATTATTGATTTCAATTCATTTCGTCGTTTTTGCCAGTAAGCATTACTACCTGTTATGTTGCCCACAAATCTTGATAGCTTTGTCATAAAATTTGTTGAAGCATTATTTGATCCCATGTCACACAATTGCTCTATTGTAACAGGAGCGTCACCTGGATTCTGTTTGATGAACACAGAACTTTGTTGTAAAGTGTGTAATTCTTTGAATCACATTAAGTGCCCAGTAGGGAAAGCGTGGATGTTTAGCAAAACGATAAACCCACTTGCCGCTTAAGAATTCTCCAAATCTTAAAAGATGTTTAATGCTTTGAGAAAAAGGAAGATGTCTGTTTAAACTGTGATTAGTTGGATCACCTTTTCCATCAGGAAATAATGTTGGAAATACCATTGTAGCTAAGTATGGCGTTGTATATTCATTGAATGGTTTATTTTGAGTAGATGGCCAATTCAAAATTTTCCCTGCTATTTCCTCTTCAATTTCCTCTGTTTCCTGTTTTCCATTGTGTTAAAAAGGAAGAAAGCTACTAGTTTGAGTGTCCTTGTTTTAGACAACATCATGAATCACTTTCTAATTCCTGGACAAAGTTTTTGTCATCATTTTTTGTTTCAAATGTTGAAAGGTCTGATGACATACCATTTTCAGGCAGACAGTTTAAAGCATGTTGATCAATATTAACGTCGCTGTATTGAGGATTATGTAGGGTTAGCCAACGCAATGCCTCTTGAATGTTATGTGTTCTTACAGTGAATTCTTTGCAAGAGTTGTCTTTTCCTGTCATTTTCACGAGAATGAAAGGAATGTCTTTAGGCTAACGAGGCAATGATTTAGCAAGCTCTTTTAACATCTTGAGGAAATCTGATACAGTGCCCAGAATAGCCTCTTTGTCGTCCAGGTTTTATAAAAACTCTCCGCCATTATTGGAAGAGCTCTGGCTATTAATATTTCTTCTATTTGTGTTACACCTTGCAATTCCTTAGGCACTGAAGAAGGTATCATACAATTCTCCCTTGAAATTTTTTTTAGGAAACTGCTTATCTCTTAAACAGTTGGTCACACACATAGCTAGAAAGTGTTTTTAATTTTACTATTTTTGCGAATTTTGGTTTTCTTTGGCCGGGCCTCAAGGCAGATTTTACACTGGTAAATAGTATGATCTAGGAATCTGTCAAATTTTGTCATATTTTTTAAAGCCAATTTATCAATTGCATTGGATTTCATTGGGAGCTTTTCATGTCTACCACCTGCGTTTTGATTGCCTGGCATCTTTTTAGTTTGGAAAAAAAAATTTTTTTGCTTTTCAATTTTTGCTTTGTGTTTTTGTCTGTGAGCACTTTTGGTTATTAGCATGTAATTCTGGTTTTTTATTTACTGTATTTTTAATTACTGGTATTGTAGAATGAAGATATTTTTTGCTTTGATATGCCGTATTTGCTATTTTGTCATCATTTCGTGAGTCAAGCTACTTGATCATCTACCAATCTAGGTTGTTTTGCTCTGTGTTATTGTACTATGTTGTGATTCATGTTTTCTATCTTTTTTGTGCTTTGTAGTTTAGCACTTTCCTTTGTCAACATGCCCTTTGTTTGTCTTTGATCAGTATGACATGTGCTTTCTGATTGTTTTTTGGCAATTGTTTCTTTCTTTCTATCATGGCTATGGATATCATCTGACTCGGAGTTCTGAGAAAACTGGTGCTTTAAATCACTTAAACAAACATCTTGCACTACATCATAGTGAGTTCTCTTTGATTGTTTCAAATAAACTGAACAACTGTTTTCAGGTTTTTCACCATCAATCATGGTTCTTGAAAATTAAGCCATTTCTATGTATCCCCAAAATTGTGTGTATACAAAAATGTCCGTGGATATATATCAGTGAAACAATGCTTAAAATTTCAATATCTGTTCCTCAAACTCTATTTTTGGCCATCTGAGAGCTGGCTAAATGATAACTGTTGTGTACTGCAGAAGAGAGTTACCCATTTTCTTTTAAGCTATATTCAGTAGTAAAGGACGCTCATAGGGGCAGTAACCAATCAGGAGCCAGGGATTATACCACGTGACCAACTTTTTCCCATACATTCTCTTAAATTTGTAAATCCAAGATGGTGGACGCGTTTTAAAACATGCGTCTGCAGTGACGTCACAGGTCAGCGGCCTTTTTCATCACAGGTCACGTGCGTGCCCAAATAAGGCGATAGCCAATCCATGAGATCGAGGTTGTGACGCGCATGTCCAAATAAGGCGATAGCCAATCCATGAGATCGAGGCTGTCACGTGCATGAAATCGAGGTTCGGATGGGAATAAAAGGGTTTGCGTGAGTGTCGAGTGAGTATTGTTGTTTTGAGCTAGGCGACTAGAAGATGTCTTCAGAGGAGAGCGAGACGAAGGTGAATAGTGTTTCTGAAGAGGAGAAGATAGAAGAACTTGCCGCGAGGGTGATGGATGCTGTTCATGACGGTATTCTTGAAAAGATAATGAAATGCGCCGTTTCTCACGCTATGGATGTCGTTCTGAGGAAAGAGGTGGTGAAGCTGGCGGATGAGGTGATGAGGTTCAGAAGAATGCTGTCTGAGAAGATGTTTGATGACCAGTCCATCTCGTTTAAAGACCCTGTGTGTTTGGAGAAGTTGTCGGATGGATTTGAGGACGGATGGGAAGCGTGGAAGAGCAGTTGGGAGGACCGAGACGAGTTGGCGTACCGAGCATTTATCAAACAAATTGTAAAAAAATCACCACCACCACCAGAATCAGAGGAGTGAAAAAACATTTTTATTCATGCCTGTAACACTAATAAAGATCCTTTAACGAGAGAATGTACATGGTTTGTTGCGTGATTTTTTCGTCGGGGTGGGGTTCGTCCAAACGGATTTTACAGGCCAGGGGTCTCTAAAAAGAAAAAAGAAAAAATTTAATGCCCCGACCAGGAATCGAACCTGGGTCTTTGAGGCCACAACTCAACGTCTTAACCATTAGACCATCGAAGCGCTTACCTCTTTAGGACTTGGTTTTGGGATTGTCATCGGGAGGCAGTCCGAAATTCACGGCTTTGCAATGAGGGCAGAGTCTTTCGGAGGGTTTCAACCGCTCAGTGTGGAGGGCTTTACAGGTTCCGTGAAAGAATTGGTCGCAACAGGGTGTCAGGAAGTAGTCTCTGATACTGTGTTTGAAAGTGTATCCTTCCTTGCACCATAGACATTGAGGGTTAGGAAATCGAGACATGGAGTCTGAAAATAGAACAAAAACAACTTTTTATTGGTCATTCCACTTATTACAGGGTGGGACGTGTGCACGGTCCTATTGACCGGCGCCCTCTTTTTCTTCGGGATATCAATCAATAAACGATTATTATAGTACTTTCAACCATTGTGATCAAGTAACGATGCGAGCCATGATCGACGCGGAGGACAAATTACCCAACGTGTAAATAGTGTGAAATAAAAATCAGAGTGTGTTTTTACAAAAAACTGTGTCTGTCTTTTTCTTAGTTTGGGGCCTGTCCATTGATCAGTATGGCTTCGGCGACTCCTCGTGGGTATTCGTCGATCCATTGAAAGAACTTGCAGGTACGCTTGGGACACTTGAGATAGAGCCTGTCTGGGTTGGACTGGGAGTGGGAGGTGGCTAAGACCAGGGATTTGCTGCATAGACATCGGAAACGAGCCGGGTCGATGTTCCTGTAGCAGGGGTGGGTCTGTTCTTCGACGCGTCTCAGGTAAGTGCCCACCTCTTTGACGCCACAGGTCACATAACACTTGGTGTAGAATCTGGAAGAGGGGCATCGGTAATACTCCCACCAGGTACCACCGTCTGGGGTTTTCACTCTTCCATATTCCATGGGTACCATACAACGCGGGCAAGTGGGATCTTGTGGTTTCAGTTGGTTCAGGAACTGATCGGGGTCGAATTCCTCCAACACTTGGACTTCGGTGAATTCTCCTCGGTCATCCGCTTCAGGTGATACTTCTACGAGGTCGTCTTTCTTGAATTTGTCGAGTCCCATGGCTTCCAGGACTTGCACGGTTCGAGGAGGTGAGTCTCTGATCACGGTCATGCATCCGCCTTGAATGGCAGGTAGCTTTGAGTCTGTGAAGATAGAGAACGAGTTAGTATCCCAACAAGGTGTTTTCACGTCGCATGGTTTCTAGGATGTGGGTGGTTTTTCGCACGTTCTTGGGGGTCGGTCTTTGCCTTCGCTTGCGATGGTTACTTTTCATTTGGCTTCTACATTCTTGACGTTGGATCGAAAAGGCGCTCCAGGGTCGCGAGAAGCCTTTGAGAGGGACGGTGGTCCAACTGACCGAGTCCGGGGTGATTTCTTTGAAGAGGACGCGTTCGTTGCAACGGAGTCTGGCACGAGGTTTTTTGAATAACCATCTATCTAAAGTGGATTGTAGTTGTTTACCTCCTACTTCTCCTTCCACTCTCTTGGGTAAGAGCAGTTCCAGTTTCTTTTTGGACGATTTTTTCTTTTTCCTGACGGGTTCGACGTGTGAATCCATGACGACTTCTGCTGAAAAGTGACTCGTGATGGAATGCGTGGTTCGACTTTATGGACGTTTTTGACGACCAATCAGTGACGTGTGGTGTGATGGGATCATGTGACGGTCGTCGTTCCGATTGGCGGGATCTGAAGTGGGCACGTGATCCGGGAAAGTACGGAGTGAAAGTGGATCCACGGCGCGGGTATAAAAGGAGCCCGTTGGACGCAGCGAATCATTCTCGACTTGCTCTTGACGCGGTGATGATCTGTAGGATTTTGACAAGGACTTTGAAGAGATCCTTGAAGATCTGAGACAGCAGTTGAATCGAGCTTCTGACGTTTTGGATACAATCGAAAAAGAAGGCGAAAGACCGTTACACGGGAGGATAATTGAATTGGAGTTACGTCTTGTCTCTCCTTTGTACTATAGGCTCCAGAGGCACTTGATTGACTGGGGTGTGCGTAGTTGCTATCCTCATTTGTCGGGCTTGGAGATCACGAAGCGAGCGGATCGAAAAGGAAAGAAGTTTAACGAGTTTGTCTGAGGGTGGGTTTCAAGATGACTTACTATAGCAACTCGAACCAGATTCGGGACCTCGTGGAGCAGATCGTGGATCAGAAGGTACACACTTTAAGAGATCTCGATGCCATTCCGGATGTCAGAGTGGACATGTACATTTTTGACAATCTCTTCGAACCGTTAGGTCAAATACCCGATAGTCTGTGGTCTTTTGAGCTCTTGATGAGACGTCGTCCTGACTGGGGTGGTACGATTTTGGAGATGATGAAGAAGAACGAACACGTGTTTTTGTTCTGTGGTGAGTGGTGTCGCGTGATGTACAGAAGTGGTAGCGGTCAATTCAAATTCATTCATTGTCGGGATCCCACCCTGGACGCCGAGCGTGCCTGTTTGATCGCCACAGATCACCTCACGTACATGATGAGCGATGTCATCCGTGATCTGTTTGAACCCTTGCGGTTCGCTCGCGACCTGTCACGACGGGTGAGGGAGTCGGACCAGAGTCCCAAGGTGGAGGAGATACTGACGTTCAACAGGTGCGCTCACAAGGAAACGTGTCTGAAGTTGGAAGAGTTGATCTACGATATCATGCGTCAGCGGGATCTGTGGAAGGATCGGTTTTTCTTCCGTGCCCTTGAAGCGGAGGAGGATGACCTGTGTGGTGAGTGTAGAGAGAGTATGCGTCAAGCATTCTATGTGAAGGGGGACGAGGAGGAAGCCCTGAAGTGGAGACCCGGTAAATGTGATTGGAGAAATTGTAAATATTATGCCATGGATACCTATGAGGAAGACTGTGATAATGAGTACGGTCAAGATTGTAAGAACACGGACTATGCTCATTACTTTTCAGATTCGGACTAAGTCTTTTCTTCGCCTTCTTTTTCGTGTTATCCAATCAGAGTCGATTTTTCGTAAGAACCAATCAGGCACGACGTTTTTTGTACATATAAGAAAGTGTGAATAAAGAATTGGGTTCAAATCATTATGTCTCATGCTTTGAGTTGGTTGATCTCGAGAATGTGTACGACCATAGCCGATCGATGGTGTTGGACGACCTTGTGTTCCAAGTGCACTAGTGTCTACGAGCGATACGGTAAGGGTGAACCCATCCCCGACCATTTCAGCGATTCGCCCTTGGAGGTGTTTGACTATACCGACGTCGAACCCAACGTGATGCGTTTTGTCGTTTATATCTTGTGGTTGAAACGGCAACCCGATTCATTTAAGAAGTATCTCGAGGTACGGGAGCAACGTTTCGAGTTGTGGAGACAGTGCGTGTACAAACTTTATCGACTATGAAGAAAGGTCAAAAGAAGAAGCAAAAGCCGCTTTCGACCGGAACGTTACTGGGACGGTACCGGGATCCTTCCAGACCCGGTAGTCTAGGCGGTCTGACGCGATTCGCCCAGGCCAATAAGATCTCTGTACGACGTGCTCGCGAGGTCCTGCAACGGGATTTGGGGTACACGTTGCACAAACCCAGACGTCGTCGTTTTCCCACGGTCCCGGTGGTGGTGTTCGGCATCGACGAGCAGTGGACGGCCGACCTGATCGAGGTGATCAATATTTCGAGGTACAATCGAGGGTATCGTTACCTCTTGACAGTAGTGGACGTGTTTTCCAAGCACGCCTGGGTCCAGCCCTTGAAGAGCAAGACGGGTAAAGCGGTGACGGAGGCCATGGCAAAGATCCTGAAAGGAGGTAGAAAACCCATCAATCTCCAGACGGACGACGGGAAGGAATTCTACAACAAGACGTTTCAGGATTCGATGAAGCAGAAAGGCATTCATCATTTTTCGACGCGCGGGGATACGAAATCCAGTGTAGTGGAACGGTTCAATCGGACCCTGAAAGAACGTTTGTACCGGTACTTCACCGTGAAGAATACGATGACGTATGTGCCCGTGTTACAAGATCTGGTCCGAGGGTACAATCGATCGTATCATCGCAGTATCAAGATGGCTCCCGATCAAGTGACTTTAGCCAATAGCGAGGACGTGTGGGAGACTCTTTACGGAAAAAAGAAAAAAGGGAAATTGAAGAAACCGCAACTCAAAGTCGGGGATCGTGTGAGACTGAACAAGAAGTTCCGTCAATTCAAGAAAGGGTATTTACCCGGTTGGACCGAAGAGGTGTTTGTGATACGCCGAGTGCGTCCTGGGAAGGTCACCACGTACAAGGTGGAAGAATGGGACGGCACGGCGGTCGAGGGCACGTTTTACGCGCAAGATTTGCAAAAGGTGAACGTGAAAGACGACGATCTGTTTCGCATCGACAAGATCGTCAAACGAAAAGGGGATAAAGTCTTGGTGCGATGGAAAGGTTGGCCAGTCAAGTACGACAGTTGGGTGGATAAAAGGGGCTTGTACGTGACCCAAAAGCCCAAGACCAAAAAATGAAAGACTTTTACGTGCAGTTGTTGAGCAATGCCAGCACGAGCGAGTTCACGGACAACAAGGCCAACAGTTTCAAGAATCGTCTGCCGTATCCGCTCCTGTTTGAATCCGACAAGGAATGGAAAGTGGGCTTGGCGAGCGTGTCTTACCCGATTCCTCCGTCACGACCGCAACAAGTACCCGTCACTCAAGCGCACGACTTTGACGACGGCGATTATTTGTTCGGTTTGGATTGGACTATTGAAACGTTCAGGTTGCAGGACGACGGGATTACGTGGAAGCCCTCTCGTTACCCCGTGACATTTTTCGTCAGCGGGAAGGAACTGAACCGTGACCGACACAAGGTGACGAGTGGTAAATCTCTCATGCAATACCTCATCCATCGTTTTCACGAACGCCTGTATCATTACATGGATCGCGCCAACGAAAGTCTACGAGCGCCGGACGGGAAAAAATACTACCCCGTGTTCCGATGGGAGGGGAACGATTTGATCATCGACAACACCGACACGTTCCTCGACGAGTCCAGAGACAGAAAACGTCCCAGAGTGTATTTTGGTACTAAACTGGTCAAGAAGTTGAGTTTGATTCGCGAGGAATCGTATTACTCCGTTCACTTGAACGTGAACATGCTCAAGATCTTTCCCAACGACAAAGTCCCGTCTGATTTCAAGAAAGACTGGACCAACCATGACAGCAATCGATCTCGCGAATTTTGGAATTTGGACAGCCACGGGACGTTACAGCTCAGTCCCTATTGCAACTGGCGCTTCAGTTACTTGGACGAGGAATACGCCAAGACCTACAATCGTGGAGTCGTCGTTCATCCGGACCTCCCTCCGCCTCGCAGTCCCATGTACCTGTATTCGAATGTGGGTCGTAGCACCATCACGGGGAATCGCGTGACGGATCTCTTGAGAGAAGTCCCCCACGACCCGATCAAGACGACGTACGAACCGACTCAGATTCAATATAAACCCGTGCGCAGCAACGTCTTGGATATAGTGGAGGTGCAATTGGCCGAGAACGACGGAAGACTGGTGGACTTTACCTCGGGCGTGACGTCGGTGACATTACACTTCAAGTATGAATGAGTCTGTCGACGACTTTTACGTGCAACTGATGAGCAATGCCAGCACGAGCGAGTTCCCGGACAACAAGGCCCACAGTTTCAAGAACCGTCTGCCGAACCCGTTGCAGTTGAGAGAGTCGGGATGGAAAGTGGGTATCAGCGACCTCTCGTTTCCGTCCGCAACGCGTAAGATGGACTTGAAAGATTCTCTTCTGTTTGAAATCTGGTGGATCGACATGGTGAACGCCTCCATAAACCTATACAGTCGGGTCTCTTCAGCGACGCGAGAGGGCGATTTGGAATTCACGCCGAGGACCGGTACCGAGTTACTGAACGCGATACGAGATCGATACCTGCATAGGTTGAGCTCTCGAACGGATGCCGACGTGACGATGTACAAGAAAAAGAGTAAACCCGACGATCCCACCGAATTGCTGTACACGGTCATGCATCGGGCCGAGCATGGAGAATGCGTCCTGGACAATTCGAGAACGTGCCTCAGCCTCCTGATCAACGGTAAACGCGTCTACCCGCAAATGAACATCGGCATCGAATTGGCCAAGAAGATGAAATGGGTCAAGATGGGAACCTTGCCAAACGGTCGACCGGGTTACGTCTTGGGACCTCACCTGAGGAAAGAATTTCCCAAGGAAGTCGTACCCACGGCCACGGACTTGATCATAGCACAGAATGACGGGGACGAGACATTTTACAAGATCGACCCCGACACCTTACATTTGAGTTGTTTCATCAATTGGGTGTTCACGGATTTGGATCGCAGTTACGAAGAGGCGTTCGGTCACGAGCGTCGTTCCTTGTTCGTGTATTCGAATGTGGGACAGAGTATGGTGACGGGAAATCAAGTCACGGACATGTTGAAACAAGTGCGTTACGATCCGGACGTGATCGACCTTCAACCGAGACACATCCTATATCTACCGGTGCGCACGACCTTTTTGGACATTGTCGAGACGCAGGTATCTGAGAACGACGGACGACTGGTGGACTTTGCGTCGGGTGTGACCACGATCACGTTGCATTTCAAGAAAGGATGAGTGATTTTTACATCAGTTTGCCCAGTCACAGCAGTAAGAGCGAGTTCCCGGACAACAAACCGAACCATTTCAAGATCAGGTTACCGCACCCCTTACGCCTGAATGGAGACGGAGGTTGGAAAGTGGGATTGAGTAGCATCGCCATGCCGGATGCCCACGTGAGGCTGCCTTCCTTGACGCCGAACGATCCTGATAAAAAAGTCACCTTGGCCTTTTCCGCATGGAGACGCATAGATTCGAGTAGCTACTACATGTATGGAGAAGCTTACTTCGACACGGAGGACCTCAAGAAGGTGATTCACAACGTGGACGGTGTTGGACTCATGAAATCCATGATCTCCTATTTCGATCGACAACGCGTCTTCAAATACAACGGACCCAAATTAGGATCCAAATATGTCACGAATGATGGGAAAAGAACCTACGTCAGGTTCAAGTGGGAAGGCGAAGACCTGGTCGCGGACAACGAAAACGTCTTACGTCCGATCAAAGACATGCCTGCATTACACATCAATGTCGACCTGGCTTATAAAATGGGATGGCTCGAAAAGAACGGCAACGGTTATAATCTGGGACCTAACTTGCAGAGCGAATTCTTCAAAGATGAAATTCCCAACATTGGTGTCGTCGGGGACTTACACGACTCGGATGGATTACCTGTTTTTTGGACGGTCACAACCTATTCAACGGGACAAAGTTATTTGAAACTCAGCATCTATTGCAATTGGCGTTTTCTGAACCTGAACAAGGCGTTCGAGGTGGTGGTGGGAAACAGGTCGCGCTCTTTGTTCGTCTACTCGGACGTGGCTAGAAGTGGCGTGGTGGGAAATCAGGTCACGGATTTACTGAGAGAGGTCAACTTGATCCGAAGAGGTGCGGGTGTCCAGTATTTCGAGCCTTACCACATTCAATATATTCCCGTGCGCAAAGACCTCATCGACATAATAGAAGTGCAAGTGGCTGAGACAACTGGAGAACTGACGACCTTTGGAGACGGCAATACGATCGTGACGTTACACTTTAAGAAAGAATAATGATCGGCGGAACGCTGGTACGATTTCATCCCGATAAAATGAGGCAATCCGGAGACGGATTCGGCATGGCTTGGAGAGGTGTCAAGAAACGAGGTCCCGGCATTCTCCGAGACTTTATCACCGAGACGGCCACGGAGGGTCTGAAAGGTTTAAATTCGGGCGGCAAGGGAGGAAAGCCCAATTGGAGAGGAGGTCTCGCCGGGGTCAAGAGAGGAGCGAAACGAGCCGTGAAACGTAAAGCGACGCAGGAGATCAAACGGGCGTTGTCGAAAAAAGTGAGAAAAGACCTCTTTGGAGTATGAATCCCATTTACTCGAGGCGCGTGAGACTTATTCCGATACGACGAACGTATAAAGGCGGATCGATCTTCCCGTCCCGATCAAAACGCCCGAACTATCGTTGGGTGCAGTCGGCCCTGAGACGGAGACGAAGACGACGACGTAGACGATGACGGACCTCGTGGCTCATGCCCAGTCGGCGGGGGTTCGTAACCCTCGCCTGAACATGTTCAGTACCCCTCCCACGGATGTCAGCATGTCGTCTCGACGGTTGGTGAGAATTAACCCGTTCAATACAGGGATCAACCCCGTGACCTTCCAAGTCGATCCTCAAGAAGACTTTATCGACTTGAACGAGAGTTTCTTCGAAGTGGAATTGACCGTCAAGAAAAGTAACAACACGAATCTGTTGACAGCGGATGTCCTGGGACTCGCCAATAATCTGGCCCACACCCTCTTCAAACAGATCAATGTGAGATTGAATGGGACTCTCATCAGCCCCCAGACGGACACTTACCACCTCAAAGCCTACATCGAGACCCTGTTGAACTACGACCGAGACGACGGTGAATCGATCCTAACACCCAGCGGATGGTACAACTGTCTCGGTGTACCCGACGACGGAGATGGCGATGAATTGACAGCCAATGCGTTGGATTTTGGTACTCCTCACGCTGAATATACTGATTTAACCCAAGATCTCAAGAACCTAGTCCTGGGACGATCCCAGTTTCTAGATGGAGAAGCCGTGACTTTGAGGTTCAAACCTTTCCTGGAAGTGTTTCATCTCAGCAAATTACTGTTACCTGGCGTGCAGATCCAGATCGACATGTACTTCAATACCCCAGCCCTGTGGACCGTCCGATGGGACGGTGCTAGTACTCTGAGACTGACTGAAGCCGACGTGAAAGTGAGATTGTTCCTGTCTCAAGTGAGAGTGACTCCCTCGGTGTACCGAGAGATCATGACCAGCCTGAAAGGAGGAAGAGTGGCCACTTACCCCACGGTGAGAGGTGAAATTCGCACTTACTCGCATCCCAACGACAATCGTCATTTTGAGTGCAGCAATCCTTTCCACAGTAAGCTACCTAATAGACTAGTGGTGTTGTTGTTGAAACAAGCGGCCTTCAACGGAACCATCACCGAGAGTCCGTTCAATTTTGGAAAATTCAATCTGGCTTCCATCAAACAATTGGTGAGAGGTGAAGAGTACCCCTACGAGACCTTGGAACTCGATCACGATGGGGACAGTAAAGATCAGAGAGGTTACTACAGATTCCTCCAAGCCTCAGGAGCGTTGTGCAGGGGAAAAGGAAACATGGTGAGAAAAGTGGATTGGGGAGACGGCAAGAGATGCAACATGTTTGTATTTGACAACACGGCCAATGGATGTTTGGACAGTCCAGTGTTGAACCCCAAGCAAGAAGGTGAACTGCGTCTGGTGATCGATTTCGGAGCCAATCCTGGAGAAAACCTGACTATCTTGTTGTACGGCGAATTCGAGAACTTGCTGGAGATCAACGAGAACCGAGTCGTCATCTACGACGTGTACCAATGAGAAGAAGAAAAAATGGAGAAAGTAGCCTTGAATAATATACAATTGGATCATTTGGCACGGACGAATCCGTCCCTACGCTGTGTCTTTTACGGCACGGTCCCTTGCGATCGGCTTCCCAGGACAGTCCCTCGAGAAGGACCGACCGCTTACATCGTGAACACGGACCCTCACGACAAACCGGGCGTGCATTGGATCGCTTTGTGGGCCGACAAGAACAAGTGCGAGATCCTGGACAGTTACGGTCTACCGTTGGACGCGTACGGAACCGCCGAACCGATCCAAGAATGGTTGGATCGTCATTTCAAGTACCAGATTCACAACGGCAAGAGTCTGCAGTCCCTGTTCAGCCAGAGTTGCGGCGGTTACGCCCTGATGTTCCTGATCGACCGAGCCGAAGGTCGGGACATGAACGAGTTCTTGAATCGTTTTAAGAAAAACGAGTTTGTGGAGAACGATCGTAAAGTAGGACACATGGTAGAACGTCTGATCGTGGACGAGTTGGCCTGGCGCAAGATTTGTAAAACCCCGTGTCACCAGGACACGAGCGGTTCCTCCCGAGGAGTGCGTCATTTGTTATAAAGTAAGCTGTTCGAAATAAAAGAGGTTCATTTTTGAAAAAGAGGTTGTGTGGTAGTCATGGCTCTTCAGTTTCAAGGGCATAGACATTTGGACGACGTGATAGCCAGGTTAGAAAAACGCTATGGAAAAGCGGGTGGAAAGACGCCTCAACCCAGTGAGGCTCATTTCAAGAAAAACCAACCGCCAAAACGACAACTCAATCTGAAAATACTTCAACCCGCCAGAAGACAAGTGTCTTTTCAACCGCCGTCCGTCCTGGACACCGGTGCATTACCGGCGACGGTGACCACGCGTAGGAAACGCAAGAGAGCCGCCCCTGCCATGCCGAAGCTTTCCGAGAAGGAAGATAGGAAAAGAAGAATGAAAAAGAGGCATTGGTACGAAGACAAGTTCGGAGACTTGAGTAAATTCGCCAAGAAAAAACCTCGAAAAAAGAGATCGGCGCCTGCCAAGAAAAAAGGACGTCCCAAGAGAGCCGCTGCCAAGAGGGCCATGGCCAAGATCAGGAGTCGGGCCAAGAAAAAACCCATCTGTTTCAATCGTAAGGTCACCCTATTGGGTCTGTTGAAACGCATCCCTGCCGTCAAGACCCCATTGGCCAAGTTGTTCAGATAAAAACGGAACGTCTCGAGACCCTGGACCATTTCATGATCATGGAACGACGCAAAGCGTTTCAATTTCACACGCCGTCGAGTTTGTTGATAGCGGGTCCGTCGGGGTGCGGCAAGACGGTGTTCACGACTAAACTGCTCTTGGAGAACGGCGACTTGTTCCAACAGACACCGAAGAGTATTCATTACTGCTACGGATCGTGGCAAGACGGTTTCCAAAAGCTCAAGAAGGGTGGAGTCAAGTTTTACGAAGGCATCCCCGACAGCGAACAGTTACCCCGATGGTTTCCTGGAGGGGGCGTGTTGGTCCTGGACGATCTGATGGACGAGGGTGGTAACGACAAGCGCGTGTTGGATCTCTTCACCAAACATTCGCATCATCGGAACATCACGGTGATCTACCTGTGCCAGGATCTATTCCCCAACGGAAAATTCGCCAAGACCATTTCCAGAAACGCGCATTACATCGCGGCCTTCAAGAACCCTCGGGATCAGTTGGGGATACGGAATTTACTTCTGCAATCGTTTCCCACGCAATGGCAAGAGGTGTTGGACACGTTTCGCAAGGTCACCGATCGACCTTACGGTTACATGCTATTGGATCTTCATCCAGCCAGTCAGGACGATCAACGTGTCCTCAGCCATGTGTTAAAAGACGAAGGATTCGTCCGATGCCATCAGTTTGCAACCCCATCATGTTGAGGAGCGAGGTCGAGTGGTTTCCGCTATTCATTCACCTGTGTAAAAACAGGCTCAAATACATCATGAATCCCCACGAGCTGGACTACGAACCGATGAGACAGGTCACGGAATGCGAGAGTTACCGTCATGTACGGTCCATCATAAACGCATATAATGGTGAAGGTTTCGATTATTTGGTTCATAAACAACGAGAACTCGCCGAGAAGAAGATAGAAAGAGAAAGGTACATGGATAAAAATGAGCTCTTATGGTAGTGACGATTTCAACTTCTCGGCTCTGGAAGATTATTCGCCTTGGGGGACACCGGCTCGGACGAGTACTCCGATTCCGCCTGCCGCGGGTGTGGGTACGAGTCTGAACACTTCTCCTTCACCGCGATCGTCACTGGCGACACCGCCCCTGCCCAATGTCTCGCCCGTCGGAGTGGGCACCGCTGGCTCGGGTGCACCGCAGACCAACGTCACGGTGGGTGTCGGCAGTGCTGGATCGGTGTCGCGCGCCAATGTCACGGCAGGTGTCGGGGCACCCAGGATAACAATGTCCACACCTTTGGCACGAGCCGTTCGAGGAGGGAAACGACCGAGACGCGTCCCACGTCAAAATACACCCACGTCCTCCAGTGATTCCGGCAGCCGCAGACGAAGTAGCGCTAGTGGTAGCGGTGGTGGAAGAGGCAGAGGCAGAGGCAGAGGCGGAGGCGGAGGTGGAGGTGGAGGCGGAGGCGGAGGTGGAGGTGGAGGTGGAGGTGGAGGAGGCGGAGGTGGTAGTGACTCCACACCGCCTTCGTCGATTCGATCGGGTCGAGGAGGAAGAAGAAGGAGGCGAGGAGACCGTGTTCTCGACCAAGCCCAGATGCAGCAACAATTGGAAGAGATTTTGCGCCAACAACAACAGACGGCCGCGGGTCGTCGCATTGCGGGCATCACGACCACCAACACGATTACGACCACCTATAAAAACGGACAACGTCCTACCGTCACACGCAATTCGACCAGTGTACGTAACTGAGAACAACCATGAGAAGACGCCGTCGTCGACAGAAAAGGAGAAAGCAATGGGGTGGTGCTCTTGCGAATGCCCTGTCTGCGATGTTACCCATTGGCAAAGGGGCTGCCTTGGGATTGGCCAAAGCGTTGGGTGGCCGCGCCGTGAAAACAGGCGTCCGAGCTGGAACCACCGCTGCCATTGGTGGTGTGGGAGTAGGCGTGGGTCGAGGGATCCGAAGACTTGTGAGACTTAAGAAAAGACGACCCCCTCGTCGATGAAAAACCATTCGAATCAAGATGTTGAGGAGTGAAGTCGAGTGGTTCCCCTACTTTTTGCATCTATGTCGATGCTCACGCTCCTACTGGGATGCGACCAGCATGGATCACGAAGACATGAAACGCATCGCGGACGAGTGCGACAGTTACCGACAGGTCCAGGACATCCTGAACCAATCCGTAGAAACCGCCTTCAAGGACGAGATCTGGGAATACAAGCAACAAGCTAAAAGGATCGAACGTCCCGACAGAAAGTCAGACTACGTTTGGCACTGGTTAGAGAAGAGTCATGAGTACTTCTGTCTGTTTATTGGATGAACCTTTCAACACCGTGGTGGATTTGGATTCCCTGAAACGTTTGGACGTCTTGTACGCTTTCTACCACAAGTATTGGTGGTGTCGAAGGCAGATGTTCGGTTACTACAAATTGTGCAACGCCATTCTCAACGGACTGGCCTTACTGACCGTGGCCGTGAGTATCGTCGTGGGATCCGTGTGGAAAGATGGGTACACGGTGGTAGGAATGACGGCTTTCGCCACCTTACTGAAAGGATGGAACGATTTCAAGAAGTATTCGTTCAAGATGGACATGGCCCAATTCGCTTACACGACGTACGAAAAGACGTTGACTGAACTCAGGAACTACGCTTTGGGTGGCGTGGAGGAATTGGATGGGTTTTTGACCAAGATGCAAACGTTGGACGACGTGGTGACGGATTTCACATCTCCCACGTACGACCGATGCGTTCGAGACTACGCCAAACGATTTCGTCACGTGCCGCTATAAAAAATGACATCGCGGCCAACCTCTTCATTCAGAACCAACATGCCCAAGAGGTCAAGGAGAAAGAAAGCGTCTTCGAGAAGGCGTAAAACCGCTAAAACCACTAAAAGAAGACGGTACCAAAGGGGAGAAGGGATCGGCACTGTGGTGGCGGGTTTACCCAAGGCGGCTTGGGGTATCACCAAAGGCATAGAAAGCCTGAGAGCCAAACAAGAACGGGCGCATACCAGAAGGATGCAGGAACGAATGAGACGAGGTGAAAAAATCCCACACAAGGGCGAAGAGTTCCGATGCTCCATCATGTGAAATAATAAAAGGACGAGGATGGACGTCGTAAACCTCACTCGTCACCATGAGGACTCGTAGGAGGAAGAGGAGAAAGACTCAAAAGGGAGGTGTGGCTCCCATCCTCGTGGACTTCAAGCAGGGATTCAGGGTCACCAAGGATATGATAAACGCCATCAGGAAACCCGTCGATCATCAAAAGGCCAAACGTGGGGTGGCCAGTATCAAACGCGAGTACCAAGAGTATAAGAGACGTGGAGGTACCCGAGGTTTCAACAGTTGGGTTGTTCACAAAGGTTACGGGAAACGAAACGCCGGTTGCTGCATCATGTAATAAAAAGAGTACACCAATCCGATCGTACGCATAAGTCCACGATGAAGCGGTTACGACGACAACGTCCTTTCCTGACGCGCGTCCTGAAAGAAGCCAATCGGAACAAACGTCAACGGATGTTACAAATCGCCGACAAAGATCAGATCAACGCCATCAGCGAGATGGTTCTCAATTTGCTGAAAAAGAGGATCCCCATCAACGCAACGACTTATGGGAAACTGAAAAGACATAAAAGGGTTCTGCGCGAAGTGGGTAGACGCAAAAACTCTCTCAAGCGTCGAAGAGAACATCTCCTCACCCAAAACGGAGCGGGGTTCTGGAGCGGTTTGCACGGTTGTTTCAAAGCATGTTGTGTACGGTGAAAGGACGCAGTGAGGACGGTTACCCGCTGGAGGGGATCGACGTCATACCCAATTTCCCACCGAGAGAAGACGAGTCCAACAATACCATTCCTAAACTCGTGCAGTTGTTGCAAGACGCCAATCGTCGCGAAGCCCGATGGAAAGACTCGTACGAGTTCTTGAACAAGAGGTACCACGACCTGTATCAAGAATACATGGCTTTAAAGTTCGGTGACTTCTGCCAAACCTGTCAAACGAAACGAGATACCACGCCGCCCGGTGGGTGCATCGAGTTGTGCAGGGAGTGCGGTAAAGGCAAGCGAACCGTTCGAAGTCTCGAACTCGAGTTGGAAAAGAAAGACGAATCCATACGGTACTGGCAAGACTGTTACGAGACGGCCTTGAGAGAATTGTCCGAGTTTCCTGACACGACCTTGAGTCAGAAGGTATGAACGAAGTCATGATGGTGCCCGTTCAAGAATTCAATCGTCTGCAAGATTATTACAAGGGTAAGATCAGCCAGAATGCCTTGTTGAACAAAGCCGGACGTCTGGCCGCCGAAGAACATCTCATCCTGAACGACAAACGCATCCCCGACAGCATGGCCGTCAAGATGACCAAACCCATCGCCTCCGAGGAAGGGAAACTGGTGAAACGTATACGGACGGGTAAAAGCGGTCCCATCTCGTACCAGGGAACGACAGAACCCGAAGGCATGGTCGACGCACCCGTCGAAACTCTGTTGAAACAGATCCTCAAGGGAGTCAACCAACCAGCCGCAGCCCCCGTGATCATCCCGCCACAACCCCTTTCTACGACAGGACTGAAAAAGGAGCTGAAAACCCCCATACCCTCCACGTCAGGTTTTAAAAAGGAGAAGAAAACCCCCAAACCCTTCAGTCCATTCGAACAGGTCACGCTAGGTAAAACTCCCCTATCGTCCAAGAAAAAAGCACCCATCTCCGATAGAGCCAGACGTGTACTGAAATCACTCGGTATCGACTACGACGACGGTGGTTACAGTCCCAAAGGCAAGTCAAAGAAGTACAAGAAGGCCAAACCGTCAGCCGCAGAAAAGTTACAAGCAGGGTGGGAAGATTTCGAAAACCCCTGGAGAAGGGGACTGGACTATGACTCGGATTAAGAAGAGGAAAAAGGCACCTCCACCCCCGAGGAGAAGTACCCGACGTCGACGTCAACGAGGGTATGGGTTCGACATCCAAAAATGGTTGGGCAAGACCGGGATCGAGTTCCATTGGCCCGGTTATCAGTACATGGGACCTGGTACCAAACTGAAGAAACGTCTGGCGCGTGGAGACCCCGGGATCAACCGTCTGGACCGACTGGCCAAACAACACGACATTGACTATTCCAGGGCCAAGAACTTACAGGACAAATGGAACGCCGACACCAAGATGATCCAGGCCATTGACAAATTACCCGGACGTAAAACCATGACAGAACGCATTGTTAAGAAAATCATGCAGACCAAGAAACGTTGGAAATTGTAAAACCTTTTATTGTTGTTGTTGTAATTAAAGTTACACACGCTTTGTTGTTTTTCAAAAAAGAGTCTCTTTTGTCCTATAAATAGTGTTCCAACTGATTCATAAGTTCGGCGGTAATGTATACATTGCGCGAATATTCAAACTGAGTAGCCTGCTCTACCTTATCCTCGCGTTCAAATTGTTGAAACCATCTACCCATGTCGTGTAACATAAACGACATCTTATCAAGCTCAGCAGCTATTTCAGTTATCATTTTTTCTGTTTTCCGTCTTTCTTGCATTCGTCTTACTCTGTTTTCTTCTGCTTCCTTCCTATTTTTCCTGATCTTTTCAAGTCTCCGTTTTACAGGATCCTCGGGTTCCGCTAACATGCGTTCTAACTCTGCTACCAACCCTTCATCAGGCTCAGAGTCAGAGGAGGAGGAATAAGACAACCGCCTCCCACGGCGTTGCGGTGGGGGTAATGCCTGTGGTGCTGCAGTGGTATTGGTGGTAGTGCTCTTAGCGGCGGTGGTCGTGCTCTTAGCGGCGGTGGGGAAATAAGACACCACCCTCCCACGGCGTTGCGGTGGGGGTAATGCCTGTGGTGCTGCAGTGGTAATGGTGGTACTAGTGTTGGTTGGTGGTAGTGTTGCAGTGGTAATGGTGGTACTAGTGTTGGTTGGTGGTGGTGTTGCAGTGGTAATGGTGGTACTGGTGTTGGTTGGTGGTAGTGTTGCAGTGGTAATGGTGATCGTGCTCTTAGCGGCGATGGTCGTGGTGTTGGATGGCGTTAGTGTTCCCCTGAAATCCGTCAGCTCAACCCGACCTCCAAACAAACCCCGAAGAATTTCATCCGGATCGTAATCATGCTCTTCCCACTGTCGTGTTGCAGTGGTAGTGCTCTTAGCGGCGGTGGTCGTGGTGTTGGACGGTGGTATTGTTTTCCTGAAATCCGTCAGCTCAACCCGAACTCCCAACAAACCCCGAAGAATTTTATCCGGATCGTAATCATGCTCTTCCCACTGTCGTGTTGCAGGTAAACGGGAGCGACGTTTGCGTTCCCTATAACGATTCAACGCGTCGCGCACCATGTCACGCATCTTGTACCGTGCACGATACCGTCTTTTCTGCTCGCGAACTTTCTCCGGATTTCTTTTCTTCCACTCTCGCACGAACTCTCTTCTTCTCACTCTCTGTCGTTTCAATGCTTCAGCGGAGCGGGCAGGCATGGTCTTCCGTAATGGACGCTCATACAAGTTCTAAAATGGGCGTGGAAAAGGTCATATGTGAAGATCGGGGACGGCGCGGATTCGCCTTATGAAGATCTGTCCAACCAATCACAGATCGAGACCAAGTCACGTGTTAACCAGACCCAGGGGATAGGGGGTATACCCCCACTCGGTCGGAGACTGGGGGCGGGTCGAGTGGGGGGTTACCCCCTATCCCTCTCTCAGTCGGAGACTGGACCCCGTTTCACCGTAGGTATAAAAAAGATCGGTTCGAACCGTTCAAGTCACTCTGAGTTTTTGACTTGTATCGAGCGCTGGAAAAAAATCATGGCACAAGAGCTGACCGACGAGGAGATGAACCAACAGATGGATCAACATGAAGAAGAAGCAGTGAGTATAACATGCACCCTATGTAAGAAAGTCATCCTTAGATCCGTCCAACCAATCACAGATCGAGACCAAGTCACGTGTTACCCAGACCCAGGGGATAGGGGGGTATCCCCCTCCTGGTCGGAGACTGGGTCCGGGTCGAGTGTGAACCTGGGATCCAGTTTTACCGTAAGTATAAAAAAGATCGGTTCGAACCGTTTCAGGTCACTCTGAATTATTTTTCAACTTGTATCGAGCGCTGGAAAAAATCATGGCACAAGAGCTGACCGACGAGGAGATGAACCAACAGATGGATCAACATGAAGCAGTGAGTACAACTGTCGTTACTACGAGCATTACGATTGCTTCGTCAGGGCACTCGACGATCAGATGGTGAACAAGAAGGTGACACATGAAAGGTTGCACTGTGAAATCTGTCTCACCCCGTGTATTCTATGTATGTGCGTGGCTTCCCTAAACAACTGACCCATAGACTTGGGATTTTGTTTCGTTGTGTTTTGCGGTTACAAAGCCTCACCTTCTTTTCATAGAGTTACTGGGATTGGTTACCGGAAGAACTAAAGGGTTACGTGATTGACTTAGCAACCTGGCAGTGCATACGCGATAGAAGGAACAATGAACCATTGAAAACACTTCTCAAAGAAATAAGAAGATACGGTATAGTGAAAAGACGATGGGGTTACGGACACGTGGAAACACACAGCTGGAAATGTATTGAAAGTGAATGTTATCGCACGCATTACTTTGGACATTATGTCACCCTGTATAACAGGAAACAGAGACTCTATTTAGGATGTAATTTCATAGACATAATACATGAGATAGAACATCGAAAAGTGCTATTGACAAGCAACCGTGTACCTGGATTCGTGAGAATAAAAACTGACTAACTAAAAAGAAAAAAACGTTATGTTTGTTGTCTTTACAGAACAGACGGACCCACGACGAAGCCTTCCCCTTCGACGACGACGATGAATGGATCTTTGATCCGACTCTCGACCAAGTGATGATCCAAACAGGAGCTGGTGCAAGACCACCTCTAGAATTCGAATTAAGACCCATAGGCGCTCGGCGTAACTGGAGAAACGTCCTCAACAAACAGCGATTCGAAGCCACGCTCAGACAACACAGAGACGTGACTCGCGGGGAGAATCTAGGTCAAGAATTGACTCGGGCCCTTCAACGATCCATCGAGCAACAAATCGCTCAGGATCCTACCCTGACACCAGACTCCACGGTCCATTTCACCATGCAGTCCCGTGCCTTCACGCACGCCTTTCAATCCACCACCTTCACCGTGCGAGAATTCGAAGAAGGGAGTGAAAGACTAGACACTTATCTCCAGTCTCTCGCGGCCAAACTCAACTCCAACGAAGAATTCACCCCCGACGACACGTTTACCATGGAAACCACTTTCATACGCACCCCAGGTCCAGGGCGCGGGAACGGAAAACGATACAAACCGAGTTGCGCCGCCGTACGGGGAATCGTCAAACGGTCGCGCGTGACCATCAAAAACGAAGATAATCTATGCTGCGCTCGCGCCATCGTCACCATGAAAGCCCTGGTAGACGCCGACATGAATACGCGAGACCAAGATTACCACAATCTCAAACAGGGGTGCCCCGTCCAAGAGCGATTGGCCAAAGACCTCCACCGTCGAGCCAACGTCCCCGAAGGACCTTGCGGCATTCCCGAACTGCAACGGTTTCAGGCCGCGTTACCTGGCTACCAGATTAAAGTCATGTCCATCGACCCACCCCACATGCTCATCTACGCGGGACCCGAACCCTCGGACAAGATCATTCGTCTCATCAAAGAAGGCGATCACTACGACGGATGCAATTCGTTTAAGGCATTCCTCAGCAAATCCTACTTCTGCGACGAATGCAATCGAGGCTACGATCACGAGGACTTCAAACATCATCCCTGCCTCGGTAAATGGTGCTCCGCCTGCAAACGAAAGGACTGCCCCGATTTCATCGAAGCCAAACGACCCCTAGCACGTGGCAAGTTTCCCGAACCCACCTCGATCTGCCGATCGTGTCACAGAAAATTCTTCGGAGACCAATGCTACAACGACCACTTGCAACGGCGGAGTCTCAGCATCCCCTCCATCTGCGACACTTACAAAAAGTGCGTGAAATGTTGTCACGTCTACGAGCGTAAACGTAAAAACAGACGAAGTCCTTTTACCCATGGTCACAAGTGCGGATGGGGCGAATGCAGCATCTGCGAAAAACAAGTCCATCTGGAGACGCACCGTTGTTACATCCAACGCCTCCCCCAAGACGAAGACGACCCCAAAAAGAAACGCGTGTCGCGCGACCAAGTCAGAGGGCGACCCTTCGAAGAACCCGACCCCGACGATCCAGACACGCGAGTCTGGGTAGACAGAGACCCGCCCCTTCAAGTGTACTGCGACTACGAAGCCATCACCGACGCCGAAGGGAATCAGACACCCATTCTACTCTGCTTGGAAGACGATGACGAGCAATTCTGCTCCTTCTACGGTGACGACTGCACCGCCGACATGTTCGACCACCTCGAATCCCTCACCGTCGACGTGGACGGAGACGATCGGGACGTCATCGTCCTCTTTCACAATCTCAAAGGCTACGACGGGATGTTCATCCTGCAACACTGTTACGCCACCCATCGAGAAGTCACAGACCAAATCACCGTCGGCACCAAGATACTGTCCCTAAAATCCGACAGACTGACTTTCAAAGATTCCCTCTGCTTTCTCCCGTTCCCGCTGGCCCACTTTCCCTCCACCTTCGGAATCCACGAACTGCGCAAAGGATTCTTCCCGCACAAGTTCAACACTCTAGAAAACCAAGCGTACGAAGGTCCCATGCCACCGCGAGACATGTACGATCCCGACGGCATGTCCGCCAAAAAGAAAGCCGAATTCGAACAGTGGTACCAAGAGAAAGTCAACGACAACTACCATTTCGTCTTACGGCAAGAAATGGAAGGCTACTGCGAGTCGGACGTCAAACTCCTCAAAGCAGGCTGTCAAAAGTTCCGGCAAGAATTCAAAGAAAAAGCCGACTTTGACCCCATGGAGAAATGCGTCACCATCGCCTCCGCCTGCAACCGATTCTGGCGCAAGAAACTCGTCCCACCCAACACCATCGCCTCCAGACCCCCGCGAGGATGGCACGGTGCCCGATCCAATCAGTCCGTCAAAGCCCTGAAATGGCTAGCCTGGCAAGAACACTCGCTGCAACACACGGACCAAGGCGATCGTATCCTTACGGTGCGAAACGGAGGTGAAGTCCGACTGGACGGTCATCTCGTGGACGGATACGATCCGACCACTCGAACCGTCTACGAATTTAACGGATGTCTATGGCACGGATGCCCTCGTTGTTTCCCTCGAAACCGTGACAGATATCCCATCTACCACGCCGATCGCACCCTGCAGGAAGTCTACCAGTCCACACTCCTCAAACACGACCTTCTCAGTGACAAAGGCTACCAGCTCTGCGTCAAGTGGGAATGCGACTGGGACCTAGAAAACAAAACCGACCCAGCTCTCCAACAGTTCCTAGCCACGTTCGAAATCGTCCACCCCCTCAATCCCAGAGAAGCTTTTTTCGGAGGGCGCATGAACGCGGTCAGACTACATCACGTGGCCGACGTGACTCAAGGAGAACAAATCAAGTACATCGACGTGACGTCGCTCTACCCCTGGGTCAACAAGGAATGCGTATACCCCATAGGACACCCGCAAGTCATCGTCAACCCCCAAGATCAAGACATCCATCACTACTTCGGTATGGCCAAAGTAGACATACTACCGCCACACGAACTTTACCATCCCGTTCTACCCTTTCGACACAGGGGTAAACTCACCTTCCCACTCTGCCGTTCGTGCGTGGAACACGAAATGTCCCAACCCCTCCTTAAGAAATCACATCGATGCCCTCACACGACCGAGCAACGTACGCTACGAGGGACCTGGTGCACACCCGAAATCGAGAAAGCCGTTGCCATGGGATACACGCTCATCAAGATCCACGAAGTCCACCATTTCCCACCCGAACAACGCCGTAAAGGACTCTTCGCCGATTACGTGAACACCTGGCTAAAAATCAAACAGGAATCCGCTGGCTACCCGAACTGGTGTCACTCCCCCGAAGACAAGGCACGGTACGTGCGACAATACCGCCAGAAAGAAGGTATCGCTCTCGATCCGGCCATGATCCAGAAAAACCCCGGACGCAAAGCCACTGCCAAACTCATGCTCAACTCCTTCTGGGGCAAGTTCGGCGAAAACCTACACAAACCCACCACCCAAGTCGTCTACGACGCAAGGCAACTCTTCGACCTCGTTTCCAATCCCTTCAACGACATACGACAAGTCAGAATTGTCAACGACGAAGCCCTAGAAGTCGTCTACGCCGAGCTCAAAGACAACCAACCCGATAACGGACGAATCAACATCTTCGTCGCCGCTTTCACCACCTGCTGGGCTCGGCTCAAATTATACAGCTACCTGGAACTGTTAAAGCAACAAGTCCTTTACTTTGACACTGACTCCGTCATCTACTCCTACAAACCGGGTCAAGTGGATATTCCTCTAGGTGATTACTTGGGTGAGATGACCAACGAACTCGACGACGACGACTTCATTACCACTTTCACCTCCGCTGGACCCAAGAATTACGGGTACAAAACCCATCAAGATAAAGTCTGTTGCAAAGTCCGAGGCTTCTCCCTCAATATACGAGGAGCCCAACAACTCAATTACGACGTCATGGAACAAAATCTCCTCGACGAACTCGAACAACCTCTCGAGGATGGTGGACGACGCAACATCCATGTCGTCAACCCTAACTTCTTCTATAGAAACCCAGCCACCAAACATCTCAAAGTCATCACACGGACTAAACGCTACGGACTCGTCTTCGACAAACGCGTCGTAGACACGAACACTTTTATGTCGTTTCCATACGGATACACACCCTTGTAATTTTTTACTTCCTGTAAAAATCAATAAAAAATCATTTTTGAAACTCACTTCCTGTCTATCGCCTTATTTGGACATGCGCGTCACAACCTCGATCTCATGGATTGGCTATCGCCTTATTTGGGCACGCACGTGACCTGTGATGAAAAAGGCCGCTGACCTGTGACGTCACTGCAGACGCATGTTTTAAAACGCGTCCACCATCTTGGATTTACAAATTTAAGAGAATGTATGGGAAAAAGTTGGTCACGTGGTATAATCCCTGGCTCCTGATTGGTTACTGCCCCTATGAGCGTCCTTTACTACTATATTCACATACCTTCATTGCTTGCCTACTTTACAGTCGCTGAAAGAAATTTTCAAAACATTGGCACGTTACTATATGTCTCCGTAAAGGGTACGATTTTAAAAAGCAGTATCAAGTTTAAACACACAGTGGGAAGAAGGCGTGCGAACACACCATTGAAATGAGGCATGCAAAACACAGCAACAAAAATGAGATGCGTGTTTAAACATATCAATGACTAGTGTATGCAATCTGCAGGAAACAATCTCCTGCAAGAAAAGGGAGCAGCTGCTATTAAAAAAGGTGTGCAATTTCATGCAATCTATGCAACAACGACAAAAAATTGAAACCGCTTCCTGGAACTTATTCAAAGATTTATTTCTTGGTTGTCTTCAACCTGATGTAAAATATTTAAAGACTTTTCGTCATCTTGATTTGATATTAGAATTTGGTAACGACACAGTGTTGTGTGAAATAGTTAGCCTGGGTAGCTTGGCGGTTTAAGCAAATTGAGCGTGCTAACAAAGCGGCAAAGCCGCGAAAACGAGCGGCGAAGCCGCTAGGAGCCTGAGGGAGAGATAACTGAGAAACCGCCAGCACGAATGACCAGCATCTTTTGTTAGTCCAATACGCTGGGTACTGGCCATTCCCATTGGATCAGAAAGCTAACACGTCAATCAAAATTTTCGGTAATCTCCCGAGAGACAGCTCCAAGGAACAACACTGATTACAATGCAGAGTTTTGGCGCGTAACAGGAAAATGGTAGAGAAAGCTCTGTCGAAAGCGTTACCGCGCCTAAATATTCTTCGTGAAGATCGCGAAATGGTTCTCAAACCTGAGCAAGAAACAGCTGTAAGCGAGTTACTTCATGGGAGAGATGTGCTGGCCGTTTTGCCAACAGGCTTTTTACCACAATTGCTACTAATCTCGCAATCTGATTGGCTAATTTGCCGTTGTCGATAAGAGTCCAGACAACGCCACTCGCGTCAATGTGTCACGCAATGCCTTTTTCAGCTCGCCCTCTGAAAAAACCATCTTCTTTGACGTTCGAGAACCTGCATCATTAATTGCTATTTCGCCGTTGAAAAGCATCATCGACGACCACATTTCAGAGATGTTGTCGCTGAACTTCACAGCAATGGAATTGCTGTCTGACAAAGTGAATTTGGTGCGAAATAATCCGCCGCAATTTCTTTACTGCTCTGAAGAGGCAGCGTTGGGGAAGCCGTTTCTTGCAGCGTTGCGAGAAGACAGCGAACTCCATCGAGCTGTGTCGGCGATCTTAGTTGACGAATCTCACACGGTGGAAGCTTGGACGGGGAAATGGCAAGATTCGATATTTGCTTTTTGCAGCGATTTTACCCGGGGTGGGGGGGGGGGGGGAGGTGGTGTACTCCCTCATCTGGGCTATATTGGTATGTGCGGCCCCAAAAGATATGGTTTTTCAGCTATTTTGGTCATATATAGGGTATCGATTTTAGCTGATTTTGGCCATTTTGGTCATAAATAGGGTATGGTGTTTGCACTCTAGCCTTGATATGGGCATGTTTTTATGAAAAAGCGATTTTTTGATCATTATCAACAAAAGTCCTTCACAAATTATGTTTACGGTAATTTAACATTAGTCTGAACTAGGGAACTAATTATAATGCAGGTCTGAAACAGGGTTTTGATTTGAGGGCCTGCTAGTAAATAGGATTTCGAATTTTTGGTCAGGTCAAAAATAGGGTAGGGAATATAGCTTATTTTGGTCATAAGTAGGATAAGGGTTTTGGGAAGCGGGCCGCACACCCCCAACCCAAATTTTCTGAGAGTACCCCCCGGGCGATTTTAGTATTCGGCTGCATACGTTTTGATAATGGACACTCCTTGTTTTTAATTGATTATTTGTTTTCGTCAGGAACAAGCATAGCCAAGCCTCTAAGCCTGTTCAGGTGTTCCGTGGTGCCTATAAAAAACTGTCCATTCTTCGATCGATGAGCAAAGACGGTAAGGAAAGGATATCTCTTTTCATATTAAAGGTTACTTAGTATCGTTTCGTATAGTAAAGATTGTATGAGCATATTCTTATCATGCATTACCATAAATTTAAATGATCGTAGGTACTTTATTTGCGTATATTTAAAATTGGTTCTTGATAACCAAGATTGTATCACTGTACTGATCAGTTCGGAAATAAAGCAGTTGTGCAAGTTAGTTTTGGGAAAAAACCAATTAATTACTCAACATATGACATAACTTACTTTAATAGGTCTCTAAAAAATATTGTGAGGTTGGTGGACTGTTGGTGCAACTTTGTTATCAAAAGAACATAAGGGAGGAGAGAAGGGGGTGGGGGTGCTTTCCCTGTGTCGCTTAATCTCTGTAAACTGTAGTCAGTGCACTAGCATCTGATAAATTTTGTTACTTGAAGGGACTCCAGTTCTGGCTGTGACTGGAACTTCAGATAAGGAGACAGAAAGAGCTGTCATGGATGATCTCACCATGAAAGACCCGATCCAGTTGTTTGTCAGCCCAAACAGATGCAATCTGCGTAGCAATTGGATTGGCTGGTAGAATTGATAGAGGAGTACAGCAAGGACACACCCAAAACAATTGCATTTTCTGACACCATGTAGTCTATCGCAAGTGTGTTCAACTACCTCATGGGGAAACTTAGAGAAAAAGCCTTCAACCCAAGCACATCAAAGAAACGGATCCATTGCCTCATTGGCATATTCCAGTCCCTTTCAGATAAAGAGTACAAAGAGAGGCTACTACTTTCATTTAAAAACAATGGAGTGAAGCGTGTTGCCGTTGCTTCTACAGCACTGAGTATGGGAGTTAATTTCCCAGATGTTCGGTACATTGTGCTATTTGGCCCTGTCAGAAGCTTACTTGATTTTCATCAGGAAGCTGGGAGAGCTGGTCAAGACGGACTGCCTGTCGATCATTTTTTTTTTGTATTTTTACGGCCAGCAGTTGGCACACTGTGAGGAGGACGTGCGTGATTTTTTAAAAACAAGTGGATGCTATCGGGTGGCCAGCTACAAGAGCTTTGATCCTAACATCGTCAGCGTGACAGGCTTCTGGTAGGTCGCGGTAAAAACAGTCAAATTTCGCGGGATTTTCAGGGACAAATTCGCGGGAAAAAACGGCCGATTTCGCGGGAATTTTCGAGGCCCATTTCGCCGAAAAACGATCGGTAAAACACGACCGATTTCGCGAAGGTTTACTGGGCAAATTTTGCTCGAAAGCGATCGGTTTTGCGCTGATTTGAGGAACGTTTTTAATGAAACTAGACGCTGTTATAGCATTTACTCAGGCTTCGTGCCGCAATATAAAATCGTACTTTACAAGTAAGCTTATTGAAAACAATAAAAACAAATAAGAGAATCAGGATATTAAAAACACAAGAGTTACGCTTAGATATTTACTATTCAAGAAGCTTCGTTGAATATCTTCTTTATCCAATTGCATGTTGTTTGCCTCATCTTCGAAGTTCTGTTCTGTTTAGGTTGCGGTTTGCTCAAAACTTGACCACGAGGTTATTTTTTTAACAATGCGCTCTAGAAATGCGCCAATGACAAAGCTTTTTACATCGTGGCTGCTGCCCAGTTTTTCGCAACATTAATCTAAGAACGCCTGGTAGGTTTGGGATGTTGTTTACTCGTTGCAGTGGCGAAGTTTCAAGGCAAGTTAGCACGTTTACAGCAAGTTAGCAGCCCCAACAGCCAAGATACCTTTCAAACACGTTGTGCCGACAAGTATTTGGTAAGATTTCCAACGAATTTCGCGGATTTACTTAAAATCCGCCAGCGCGCGAAATATCAGAAGCCATGGGCCTCCAAGCCTTGTCTCCACCTCATGATTGTTGTAATTTTTGTGGAACATCTTGTGTATGTGGTGATGGAAGTGGGTGCACGCAACCAATCAAATATTTTGACAAGGAACCAACACTATCAACTATGCTGCCGATTAAATGTAGAAGTGTTACTGATGAAGAAAGGGCCATTTTGAAAGATGCACTCTCTGATTTATAGGGTAACTGCCGTGCTTGCAGTGCATTTGGCTGTTGGTATGGGTTATCAAAGGAACTAGTTGCTGATGTTGTAGCTACCTGTCATAATCTATTTACTCTGAATGATATAACTAGTAGTGTGGCTGTTTATTCAAAAAATCATGCTGTTAAAATTCTTGAGATTTTAAATGAGATTTTTAATGACATTGATGAGCATAGCTAAGTGATTCATGAATCACTTTCAGTGAGGAGTTTTTTACTGTCAGGTATATTTTGCAGGTCGCAGGTTGCAGGTTGAAATTTAATTTTAACTGAAAAACCGCAGGCACTAAAAATAAGTAATAACCTATATACTCGTCAGGGGTTCTTACATGAAGTAGTTCGCCTCTTTCACATAGTGAACACATGATAGATCCGCCATAAGTACTTATTGATCGACACGCTGAGACCAGTGAAACCTCGTTAAAGCCATCTGGATGGCTGCTCCACAGATGTTTCCATCAATTCCAGATTTGGCTCGGTCTTCCCTCAACAACAGAAAATTGCCATCACAAATAAAGCAAATAAATAAAGAAATGAAACAATATAAGATTTTAACCGACGGAATATACTAGCACAAGCTCAGTGTGCTTTCATTTTAGTACTCACAGGGAAGAAACCAAATTCAGCAGATATTTCAGATGTTTCTTCAAAAACAATAATTCATTGCAGGCTTAAAATCATAGGAATATACTCTCCTCCCATCACTTCAGCTGGTTTGGCACTTTGGTGGAAGCCACCTTTCTGAGCAATTGTAAACAGCGTCATATAACAGTCACGGTAAGTGTACACCTGCATGTTTCTTTTAAGTGCCAGCGGTTTTCCAGTTATAATTAACTTTCAACCTGCAACCTGCAACCTGCAACCTGCAAAATATACCTCCCGGTTTTTTACTGGACTTGAAAAACTGCTCTTTTGTGAGTATGTTGAGTTCCAAGAGGATTTACAGATCCCAATGCCTTATACCAAAGTGAGTGATATACTCCTGGTATTTTATGTAATGGATATCATATACATAAGCTTTTAGGTTTTTCTAGTAGCTCAACTAATGTACACAAAAAGGAGGGCTCAGTAGATATAACTCTGAAAGGGGCAGTGAAAATTATGCTGTATATACTAGCCCTCTTAGCTTTAGGTTTCCCACAAATACCCATGGATTGATTAATAATTTGGTACTGATTCAAAACAGAACTAATGATGGTATTTGATTGAGTGTTGTTAAACCGAAACAAAAATAAAACACATCAGATGACTTCTCTCACTAAATGTAATCAGCAAAATGAACCAAGTTATTGCCTTATGAAATGATTTGAAGTGACTAATTAAAGTACAAAACTGCACTTTATTCTAGTGACAAGGCATTTTCTTTTAAATCTTGTAAGTACACCATCCCCTTAAATAAGGCAAATTAGGTATGCCAAAAATGTTTGAACTTGTATTAAAATTATGGTTAATTAAACACATCGATGTTAGAAAACTATAAGTCCTAGCCAAATGCTATTGACATGTTATGATACAGCCTACTTGTTACAGAAAGACATAATTATCTAGTTTTGGATTAATGGAGAATAAAATAATTATCTACTTGAGTGTCTCTTAACTGGGGATCTTTTAAAGACTTGATAACATAGTTCAAAATTTAAATGTGCTATTTAAGCAAGAGACCACAACTTTTTATGGTTTATAGGCTGATGAACCATGCGGGATGTTGGAAGAACACTCGAAGAATTCGTAAATCACTCGCCTGTGACTCGTAATTTACGAATTCTTCTTGTGTTCTTCCACATCCCAGCTGGTTTATCAACCTATAAACCATAAAAACTTTGGTCTATTGCTTTTATATAATAATTCAGAAGACACGCAAAATTTCCATGAGTTTATTGGCACAATAAACCATAGCTGACTGAACAATCAGAGCGCGCGCATTCATTTGATTATTATATAATACTCATGTACAATTAAATCTGTTTGTTCAAATCACAGATTCAGGGCAAAAATAACTCCTTATTTACGTGTATACCAGGGCTTGGAAACATTGCTGTACGATTGTCTGGGGCACGTATATTTTCTTGCTGGGCAAGTAACGTTACATTCTCATTTGTCCAATGGTCAAGGGCTCAGGTATGTCATTGGTCGACTAAATCAATAAAGAGCCAACTTCCATTGGTTCAACAGTATTAGCAATTAGAGCTGCTAAATCTTCATTGAGATTGGCAGCAAGTGACTTCCACATGCTCTTAACATCATGGTTGAACTGCTTAGTTCGCAAGTCCAGTGGAATGTTCATTCCTGGCAAGCCATGTTTGTTAAATGTTCTGTTCCATTTAGGGTCATGTGCATCTGTTTCCGACAAAATGGCTTCAATTTTGGCATATTTGGTCTTGCCATGTGCTTTGTACAGTAGCAGAGCAACCTCAAAAAGGTCAGGAAGCCTCTCACCGTATCCCTCTTTACTTGTATCGCCAAACTCGAACAAAATGAGACCAAAGGCCAGCTTTGCCTGATGGTAATTGAAAGGGGAATCATCCTTTGCTGCTCCTCCATTTGCCTCCCCCTGCAGATCCTGAGCCTCGAGAGTGACATTGGGATGTGCCTTGCTTTCATGGCTAGAAAAGGAAGAAACCAAATTTACACTCAGGAATTGCCTACTAGTTACATTGTACTATCACATACCGGTAGTTTCCCGGGGATTACAAATGATTTTGCGATTTCAGGAACCTCTCAAAACCTTTAGATTAAAGAAACTGATGATCTTTCCTGCCAAAAAAGTAAGACATTTTACTTGACTTTCGTGTGTGTGTGTGTGTGAGTGTGTGGGGTTGGGGGGGGGGGGGGGGGGACACTTACAAGCATAACAACATAATAATTTTATTTTTACTCACCTATTTCTGGTAGCTTTAATTGAGAATACCAGACCACATGACACTCTGCAGTGGAAAAAACCCAGCATGTCTTTCTCCTTGCCAAGCTCATACCTTTTTCACACCAGGCCATGTTGCATAACTTCGTGCCTGAGACAATGAAAAAAAGGATTAAACCAACACAAATTGTTGGTTTATTCATTTATTTCATCATTGTTCTCCATTGAAAAAGTGTTAAGTGAACATGAATGTCTCCTGCGGGGTTACAAGAAGTTTTCCCTTTCATGGAGGTATTGATGGTTTTGCTAAAAAGCAGTCTGTTAACACTCAGAGACATACATACATTTTTCTTCAATTAGTTGGTAGAATTTGATTAAAGATCAATACTTGTAATAAGAACAATTTCTCCTTGGTGATCATTTACAATATTCATTCAGATTAAAATATTTTCTTGTATATGTCTTGATATCGTAAGGAGCAATATGTTGCTAAAAACTGTATTACCCCTTGTCTGATACTGTTGCTATAATCCTCTATCAATTTTATCCTTACTTGACTCTGTTGGAATGATGAAGTTCACATAAGTTTTATCACATCGCTCTATTCGACACAAAAAACCATTTGCACCCATAGCACTCTCCAGCTCATGAACCTGCTGAACCAAAGGTTCAACTTCACTTCCAGTCATTAGATACGTCTCCACATATTTTATGCAAAGCTCATGTAGCCATTTCCTTAGACCTTCTTTTCCCGAGTCATCTTTTGATGGCACGTCATAGTCTGGAGCATCTATTCCACATGAAAAAGTATACAGAAGGAACAATGAGAGCATCACTTTAAAATGTTCACTACTGTGTATAGCTATATCAGTAATCTTACCACCTTCAGTCTTTGAGACTCCTCCTTCCTGACAAATTTCTTAACTTGATCTACTGTGGGTGAGGTTGAAGATTTTCAGATCAACTAGCTAGACCCTCTAATTTGCAAAAATGTTATTTTATCTTATTAAAACAATAAATAAATAAACACTTTGTTAGCAGATCATAGAACACAGGTTGTAATGGTATACATTAAGGATGTAGGAGGGTTAATAGATTGTGTTACTAATGACCTTTAAGTAACAGTGAAGCTACATGTATTGCTTTAGCTACCTTTCTTTACACAGACGTCAAGTTAACACCAGAAAGTATGAAAGTGAAGAATGATCATTGCAGTAAATTTTCCAATTTAAGCAATTGGAAAGAAGAAGCCTGAAAAAAATCAGGGCTTCAACGGGATTCGAACCCATGACCTCCGCGACACCAGTGCGATGCTCTACCAACTGAGCTATGAAGCCACACATTGGGAGCGACGTCAATTAATTGAGTTCATATCAGGCTTCCCATGAGGAGTGAAAATCTTTGAACTATATATGAAATAATTCACATGTGAACTGTGGTCGTAGATGACAGTGAAGAATGAGGTCATGGGTTCCAATCTCGTTTTCCAGGCTTCTTCTTTCCAATTGCTTAAATTGGAAAATTTACTGCGATGATCATTCTTCACTTTCATCTACAACTGCAGTTCAAATATGAATTATTTCATATATACTTCACATCATTTTACTCCTACGGAAAGATATGAACTCAATTAATTGACCTCGCTCCCAATGTGTGGCTTCATAGCTCAGTTGGTAGAGCACCGCACCGGTATCGCGGAGGTGACGGGTTCGAATCCCGTTGAAGCCCTGATTTTTTTCAGGCTTCTTCTTTCCAATTGCTTAAATTGGAAAATTTACCGCGATGATCATTCTTCATTCTTCTGTGGTCTTGTTGTGTCTAAGCTAGGTTAATTGACCCTGTTCAGAACAGAGTACTGCTGTGTCCAATGTATGGAACGATTACTGTGTTCTGTGCCTTGAATCCTGGCATTAACCATCAAATCAACATTGTCCCCCATCAACCTAAGATTTATAGAAACATTATTTTACACATGACTATCTACATAATGAGAAGTTACAGAGTTTACACTCTACAGAAACCAAAAACATCCTTGACTTTTCACTGACCTGGGAACAATTTTCGCTAACCTTGTATTGTGAGGATAATAATAAATTAAAGGTGCCTGTGAGCCAGCTCAGGGATGAATTGGATGAATGTAGAGTGTGGAGTTCTTCTTGGTACAGCAGTGAAAAATAGCAAAATAAACATCCTTTGATGCATGGGTTCGGATGTCCAGTGGTTGCTTATTGACACCCTTTAGGTAAAGGTCAAGTTTGCAAACAGGCCAAGTGGCCCACCAGGCCAGAGCTTATCCTGGTTTCTGTAGCATGAAGTGACTACAGTAGGGGTATTTCTACTCCCCCATGGATGGGATGCTAGTCCATTGCAGGGTTACCCCAGCATTAAGTTCGCCGGTACTCATTTATTTACGAAGGTGGAAAAAAGCCCTGTGAGAACAAAGTGTCTTGCCCAAGAACATAACGCAATGTCCACGGCCAGGGCTCAAACCTGGACCGCTTAATCCGGAGACGAGCGAACTAACTGTGTGGCCACCATGCCCCCACCCTTTAGGTGGCTTAATTTGCCCTCTGCTAAAATTATTTTATAAATTATAAATAATTATTTATTACATAATTGAAAGCAGATTTCAACAGAGTGCAACAACAAAGATTAAGATGAACACTGCTTTTATTATATTAGGAGCATTTTCTTTCTTATTACTGAAATACTGACTACCATAATATATGTAGCACATAAAAGCTAAGAGGAGACATTCTAGCCAACAGTCTCCTATACACACAGATTATACAATTTTTGCTGAGTTATAAATAACAATCTTTACAGCAGCAGGACACACATGTAGTAGAAGTACAGCATGATAACTACCATTTTAAGAACTGAATGGAAGTTCAACAGGTATAAACTGGCACAGTTAGGATACCTAATACTTCAAATAAACATCACAAGATTTGTATTTTATTAATAGAAACGGATTACCACCATTGAACTTTTGTGTTCCAGTTTATATATGATGGGAGCTAGTAGTATAAAGAGCTAGTAGTATAAAGAGTGATTGTGATACTCTACATGTGTATGTTCATGTATATGAACATGATATAGAACTGCTAATTTTAAGGTTCTGTAAGTTATATACTGTAATTTCTGTATTCCGCTGTAAAGCTATAAGTTCATTTCTTGAGTTAAGGTTAGACAGATGGATTTCACTTGTTGACATTTGACTTTAAGAAACATACATGGATAAAGTTCTAAAAGTGTGTCCACCTCTGGAATAATTATTATACATGCAGCTTGGAAAGCCATTTAATTTATATGCTTGTAACCAATGTCTTTTGCAAAGAATGAGTTTCAACAGTTCAAGTGTCAGCTGACTTCAGTCTTGAAAGCATCTTATTCCCTTTCTAAACAGGAGAATTCCACATCCATTAATTCCATGAACTTTTAAGGGTGACTTGTGTTGTTAAAGACAGTTTCTACTAATTAAGTCTTTTGATATTATTTTTGGAAGCTGATAAACATGTATAGTATCAGTTATGTTGTTGTTAATATTAACATCTGCTTACTGTCACTTGCATAATTATTATACTGTAGTTGTTATTGCAGTGTTCATCTGGGTTATACGCAGATGCACAATAGTACAACTTGCTTCACCTGCAATACACAATAAATATAATAGTGACACATTTTAAAAGGGTATAAATGTTTATACGCAGAAAAAAATATTGTATATCTTTAATTTGCTTCCCTTTCTCTGCCCCCTCTCCCCCAATAAAAAAGCTGCTTACCTAACTAAGGTGTCCAAGTGATATTTCTTGCATTTCTGGAAAGGGTTAATAAGAGAGAAAATGCCAGTAAATTATAATGTCATGCTCTCCCTCAAGAAACATTGGAGCTAAAATAATTCTTTTAACCTGAAAAAAAAAAAATGTATTGTTATGTACAGCTTCTGAAAATTTTGGTAGAGTTACATGTAATGTTGAATCTCTATGAAGACTAAGAATTTAGGGACATGAATAGTACAGTAAATTCAAGCCATTCTTTGTTTCTACCAATAAATTTTCTGACTGTTTTGCTGTGTGATTTAAATAGTTGCTTGATACATTTAGACACATGTATTTATTTGGTATGTTAAGTTTCGATATTCAGCTAAATTATATATTAATAATGATCTCATATGATACATACAGGGAAATATTCAAACAGCTTTCATGGCAATAATTATACCGTAAACACTGGCGTATAAGCTGCACTTGCAGATAAGCAACACCCCGAGTTTGGCAACCTAAATTTTGGAAAAAGAAATTTGGAAAGAAAGTAAAATAAATCAAAAGTGGAGTCTTGAGAAAGATGTCTTAGGGTCCAGTAATACGGGCAGCATTTTCCTTCAACTTGTCTCGCAAAATTGTTGCATTGCAAGTTGAAACACATTGTTGCACGTATTACCACATTTGTGACCAACTTGTCTCGCAGCAAAATACAGTGTTGCAAGTCTGCAGAATTCTACAGGTAAAATTGCTTAATCGTGTGTAATTAAAGATGACGTCTTCTTTAATATAATATAGCATTTCGACGAAGTTCCACTTCCACTTCTGGCTTGCAATGCAACAATGTCGCGAGACAAGTTGAAGGAAAATGTTGCCCATATTACCGGGCCTTTACATGTACATGCATTTCTTGAGAGCGTCAACCGGCCTATTAACTCACTAAAAGAGAGAAGACTAATTAAAAACTCTTACCTAAAATTTTAGTTCTGAGATAGTTTGAAAATCCAACTTAGACATAAATCTAATCTTTCTAGTTTCTGGCATTTTTAATGCAGTATTTTTCACTCCTGTCCGTTTCTCAGTAGAGTTTACATACAACATGAATGTTTCAATTCGTTCGTGGCTTAGTAACCAGGCAGGCTTAGTAATGAAGAAACGGTCTGCGGCTATCGGCAACACTAAACAACTTTTTGGCAGAATGGAGATTCCCTACCGAGTGACATTCAGCTACTCAAGAAAGGCAATGTTAAACCGGTTAAAAGCTTCTGCAACAAAGAAGGTTTAATGGATGCTTAATATCAACAAAAACGGCTCTTTTAGGAGCTGCCAAACTTGCAAAAGTAATGATCAATGCGTATTGTGGTATAGTTTTACAAAGTTCCTATTATTTTGCTACACAGATCTATACAGACTGTAAAATTTTCGCTGAAAGGTGTTAATTTATGCAAATTTACGGCATGGTGTCCAGATGTTCTTGCAGATAAGCCGCATCCCCAATTTGATGCAAAAATTTTGAGCAACAAGGTGCGGCTTATATGCTGGTGTTTACATTAAATAGGCTTATGATCGCTGTAGTAAGACTCCAGGGTACCTGTTGATTGTACACATTGTGGTACATTGGTATAAACATATGTGTACGGTAGTCAGTAGTAAACTGGTTAATCAACTAAGTGTATCCTCTGTCTGTTATAAGATATTTTTTTAGAGCCTTTTGCTCTGAATTTACCTGCATGAGATCAATATTGAAATCCCCAAGCACAGGCGTGAAGATGAGTAAGAGCAACAATTAACTGTGAAATTGTAACTTTAGTTTTCGAGCGATAGATACCAATGACATGAATATTCGGAATTGGTTGGCTTAACACCTCAACAGTGATTTCCAAATTACTAAAGTTATATCTGTATGGAATTTTAGTACAATTCAAATCATTCTTAATGTACAAAGCAGTTCCATAGCAAGTTCTTATGTTAGACTGATTAAAGTCATTTCTGTAAAGAGTTAATTCACTAAGCTGATATTCATCATCTCTATCCAACAAGCAATGTTTTGATTCAACAAAAATGTTGACATCAGCTTTTTGAATGTTGTAATCACTTCGCACATCATCTATGTGAAGGTAGAGAGATCTAACATTCTGAAACAAGATTGTTTTTGTTTGGTGTGAATTGTCAGACCATAACCCTGCTAAAAGCACAAGGCTTACTTGTGTTCTTAGTCTGCTCATTTTCCTTTACCTTTCTCACTAACCTTTATTTTGTTTTCATTCCATTTAAGAATATGCAGTCTAGAGCTGTTTCGTACATGGCTCAAGCCAACATAATGCATATCCTCTCTTGTGGATGCTGGAAAATCAACTGCTTCAATTAATGTGTCGCCTTGACAATGGTGAATAGTCTTGGCAGCAGCAGGTCTAAGTGGAAATTTGTGCCAGAGAATTTGGACCTGACTCTTTTTATTGACTCGAAACTGTCTTGTTACTTCCAATACTGGTGTCCAATTTCTATTTACAGTTGCCTTGTATAAATGTGTATTTTCTCTATGCTGGTTTCTGCCTATGTCAGGATGTTGAAATGAGACCCAAATAATACTTGGTCTGGTGGAACTTTAAACTCTGTAGTCTATGTGTACTATGACACACTCTGCAACTTTCGTGAGTCCGTCAGTCACATCAATATTAGTTGTCAGTCATATTTTGTTGCAGCTGCTACTGACACTAGCGAATATAAACCCATTGTCTTTGCTGGATCATCTGGGATTTTGTTTTTCATTTGTTTCTTGAGATCATTAGAAATGTCTCCGATTATAATGTCCACAACCTTAATCTGTGGAGGTACATGTATTGATCAATACTTCTAATAAGAACAATTTCTCCTTGGTGATCATTTACACGTTTTCTTGTATATGTCTTGATATCGTAAGGAACAATATGTTGCTAAAAACTGTATTACCCCTTGTCTGATACTATTGCTATAATCCCTCTATCAATTTTATACTTACTTGACTCTGTTGGAATGATGAACATAAGTTTTATCACATCGCTCTATTCGACACAAAAACCATTTGCACCCATAGCACTCTCAAGCTCATGAACCTGCTGAACCAAAGGTTTGACTTCACTTCCAGTCATTAGTTACGTCTCCACATATTTTATGCAAAGCTCATGTAGCCATTTCCTTCGACCTTCTTTTCCCAAGTCATCTTTTGATGGCATGTCACAGTCTGGAGCATCTATTCCACATGAAAAAGTATACAGAAGGAACAATGAGAGCATCACTTTAAAATGTTCACTACTGTGTATAGCTACATCAGTAATATTACCACCTTCAGTCTTTGAGACTCCTCCTCCCTGACGAATTTCTTAACTTGATCTACTGTGGGTGAGGTTGAAGATTTTCAGGTCAACTAGCTAGACCCTTTAATTTACAAATATGTTATTTTATTTTATTAAAACAATAAATAAATAACTAGTTTGTTAGCAGATCATAGAACACAGGTTGTAATGGTATACATTAAGGATGTAGGAGTGATAATAGATTGTGTTACTAATGACCTTTAAGTAACAGTGAGGCTACATGTATTGCTTTAGCTACCTTTCTTTACACAGACCTCATGTTAACACCAGAAAGTATGAAAGTGAAGAATGATCCTTGCACTGTCATCTACAACCACAGTTCAAATATGAATTATTTCATATATACTTCAAATCATTTCACTCCTCATGGGAAGCCTGATATGAACTCAATTAATTGACCTCGCTCCCAATGTGTGGCTTCATAGCTCAGTTGGTAGAGCATCGCACCGGTATCGCGGAGGTGACGGGTTCGAATCCCGTTGAAGCCCTGATTTTTTTCAGGCTTCTTCTTTCCAATTGCTTAAATTGGAAAATTTACCGCGATGATCATTCTTCATTCTTCTGTGGTCTTGTTGTGTCTAAGTTAGGTTCATTGACCCTGTCCAGAACAGAGTACTACTGTGTCCAATGTATGGAACAATTGCTGTGTTCTGTGCCTTGAATTCTGGCATTAACCATCAAATCAACATTGTCCCCCATCAACCTAAGATTTATAGAAACATTATTTTACACATGACTATCTACATCATGAGAAGTTACAGAGTTTACACTCTACAGAAACCAAAAACATCCTTGACTTTTCACTGACCTGTGAACAATTTTCGCTAACCTTGTATTGTGAGGATAATAATAAATTAAAGGTGCCTGTGAGCCAGCTCATGGATGAATTGGATGAATGTAGAAAAGCTAGTTGGATAAAAAGAGAAGAGGAATTGATCATTGTGGAGTTCTTCTTAGTACAGCAGTGAAAAACAGCAAAATAAACATCCTTTGATGCATGGGTTCGGATGTCCAGTGGTTGCTTATTGACACCCTTTAGGTAAAGGTCAAGTCTGCAAACAGGCCAAGTCGCCCACCAGGCAAGAGCTTATCCTGGTTTCTGCAGCATGAAGTGACTACAGTAGGGGTATTTCTACTCCCCCATGGATGGGATGCTAGTCCATTGCAGGGTTACCCCCAGCATTAAGTTTGCCGGTACTCATTTATTTACGGGGGTGGAAAAAAGCCCTGTGAGAACAAAGTGTCTTGCCCAAGAACACAACGCAATGTCCACGGCCAGGGCTCAAACCTGGACTGCTTAATCTGGAGATCAGCGCACTAACCGTGAGGCGACCGCGCCCCACCCTTTAGGTGGCTTAATTTACTCTCTGTTAAAATTATTTTATAAATTATGAATAATTATTTATTACATAATTGAAAGTAGATTTCAACAGAGTGCAACAACAAAGATTAAGATGAACACTGCTTTTATTATAATTATTAGGAGCATTTTCTTTCTTATTAAGTCTACTGAAATACTGACTACCATAATATATGTAGCACATAAAAGCTAAGAGGAGACATTCTAGCCAACAGTTTCCTATACATAGAGATTACACAATTTTTGCTGAGTTATAAATAACAATCTTTACAGCAGCAGGACACACATGTAGAAGAAGTACAGCATGATAATCACCATTTTAAGAACTGGATGGAAGTTCAACAGGTTTAAACTGGCACAGTTAGGATAGCTAATACTTCAAATAAACATCACAAGATTTGTATTTTATTAATAGAAACAGATTACCACCATTCAACTTTTGTGTTCCAGTTTATGATGGGAGTTAGTAGTTTCATTTAATTGTAGTCCTAATATAAAGACTGATTGTGAACATGTGTATGTTCATGTATATGAACATGATATAGAACTGCTAATTTTAAGTTTCTGTAAGTTATATACTGTAATTTCTGTATTCCACTGTAAAGCTATACGTTCATTTCTTGAGTTAAGGTTTGACACACATAGCGAGTTCAGATGGATTTCACTTGTTGACATTCTTGACTTAACGAAACATAAATGGATAAAGTTCTAAAAGTGTTTCCAACTCTGTAATTATTCATGCAGCTTGGAAAGCCATTTAATTTATATGCTTGTAACCAATGTCTTTTGCAAAGAATGAGTTTCAACAGTTCAAGTGTCAGCTGACTTAAGTCTTGAAAGCATCAAGTAGAATTCCACATCTATCTGCAATTCTCAGATTAATTCCATGAAGATTTAAGGGTGACTTGTGTTGTTAAAGCCGGTTTCTACTAAGTCTTTTGATATTATTTTTGGCAGCTGATAAACATGTATAGCATCAGTAATGTTGTTAATATTAACATCTGCTTACTGTCACTTGCATATTATACTGTAGTTGTTATTGCAGTGTTCATCTGGGTTATATGGAGATGCACAATACTACAACTTGCTTCACCTGCAATACACAATAAATATAATAGTGACACATTTTAAAAGGGTATAAATGATTATATGCAGAAAAAATATTGTATATCTTAAATTTGCTTCCCTTTCTCTCTCCCCCCCCCCTCCCCCCCTCCCCCAATAAAAAAAGGTACTTACCTAACTAAGGTGTCAAGTGATATTTCTTGCTTTTCTGGAAAGGGTTAATAAGAAAGAAAATGCCAGGTATAATGTCATGCTCTCCCTCAAGAAACATTGGAGCTAAAATAATTCTTTTAACCTGGAAAAAAAAAATGTATTGTTATCTACAGCTCCTGAAAATTTTGGTAGAGTTACATGTGATGTCGAATCTCTATGAAGACTAAGAATTTAGCGGCATGAATAGCACAGTAAATTCAAACCATTCTTTGTTTCTACCAATAAATTTTCTGACTGTTTTGCAGTGTGATTTAAATAATTGCTTGATACATTTAGATACATGTATTTATTTGGTATGTTAAGGTAGCCGAACACACGTGCGCTTTTGCTGATGCAATTTAGCATGCGCACAAGGACTGGAAAAAACAAACATACCGTCAATAGAGCGATCATTTTATTTACTCAACACCCGTACTATCTGTGCTATTTTTCTCTATTTAATTGAATGCAGTGCATTGATGGCTTTAGTCTTTTATTACAAAGATATGGTAGAAAAGGTAAGGATTCAAAGAACTCAGCAATTATCAGCTTTTTCTTTGTCACCAAAAGAAACCAGTTAAATGCAGCGCATGCGTAGTAAGTAAAAAAATTGCAATTGAATGAAAAATTGTATTCTCGAAAATACGCCTATTTCTCGAGAACCACTCATTAGAATTTCACAAAATTTGGCACGAAAATACTTCAGGAAATAAGTAACTGGAGAATTGAAAATAACTGAACTTTAACAAAGGAAATTCTAGATATTCCAGTGAACCTTAAACAAGGGATAATTAAAGATCTCTCTGTTAAATTATTAGCAAAATGGTGTTAACCTGTGAGAATCGTTACAAGCTTGTTACAGGCAAATTATAAAGAAAATCTAAGTACTAGATTTTATCCAAATAAACAAAACCGAGTTTAAAGACCTGTTTATATTTATTCATGTTGCCATGGCAATGGCACATACGTCAGCTTAACCATCGAAAAACCAAAGGTCGTGTTGTTAACTTGCTTGCTGCCATTTTTGGCGACCGAGGGATCAAGAGTTTTAGAGAAAAAGGTGAATGAAACACTGGTATCAAAAACTGTGTTCAGCCACCTTAAGTTTCCATATTCAGCTAAATTACACATTAATAATGATCTCATATGATATATACAGGAAAATATTCAAACAGCTTTCATGGAAATGTACTGTAAACACCGGCGTATAAGCCACACTCGCGGATAAGCCACACCCCAAGTTTGGCAACTTAAATTTTGGAAAAAGAAATTTGGAAAGAAAGTAATAAAAGTAAATCAAAAGTGGAGTCTTGAGAAAGATGTCTTGCATGTACATGCATTTCTTGAATGCGTCAACCCGCACATTAACTCACTAAAACAGAGAATACTAAAACTCTTACCTATAATTTTAGCACTGAGATAGTATGAAAATCTAATTTAGACATAAATCTTATCTTTCCAGTTTCTGGCATTTTTAATCCAGTATTTTTCATTCCTGTCCGTTTCTCAGTAGAATTTACATACAACAACATGAATGTTTCGATTCGTTTGTTCATAGCTTACTAACCCGGCAGGCTTAGTAATGAAGAAACCGTCTGCTACCATCGGCAACACTAAACAACTTTTTGGTGGAATGGAGATTCCCTACCGAGTGACATTCAGCTATTCAAGAAAGGCAACGGTTAAACCGGTTAAAAGCTTTTGTAACGAAGAAGGTTTAATAGATGATTAACATGAACAAAAATGACTCTTTTAGGAGCCCCCAAACTCACAAAAGTAATGATCAATGCATATTGTGGTATAATTTTACGAAGTTCTTATTATTTTGCTACACAGGTCTATACAGACTGTAAAATTTTCGCTGAAAGGTGTTAATTTCTGCAAATTTACAGCATGGTGTCCAGATGTTCTCACAGATAAGCCGCATCCCCAATTTGATGCAAAAATTTTGAGCAACAAGGTGTGGCTTATATGCCGGTGTTTACGGTAAATAGGCTTATGATCACTGTAGTAAGACTCCAGGGTACCTGCTGATTGTACTCATTGTGGTACATTGATATAAACATGATCTATCTGTGTACGGTAGTCAGTAGTAAACTGGTTAATAAACTGAGTGTATCCTCTGTCTGTTATAAGATATTTTTTTAGAGCCTTTTGCTCTTTTGAAATCCCCAAGCAGAGTCGTGAAGATGAGTAAGAGCATCAATTAACTGTGAAATTGTAACTTTAGTTTTCAAGCGATAGATACCAATGACATGAATATTTGGAATTGGTTGGCTTAAAACCTTTAACAGTGATTTCCAAATTATTAAAGTTATATCCGTATGGAATTTTAGTACAATTCAAATCATTCTTAATATGCAAAGCAGTTAATTCACTAAGCTGATATGTATCATCTCTATCTAACAAGCAAAGTTTTGATTCAACAAAAATGTTGACATCAGCTTCTTGAATGTTATACTCACTTCGCACATCATCTATGTGAAGGTGGAGAGATCTAACATACTGAAACAAGACTGGTTTTGTTTGGGGTGAACTGTCAGTCCGTAACACTGCTAAAGGCACAAGGCTTACTTGTGTTCTTAGTCTGCTCATTTCACTTTTAACTTTCTCACTAACCTTTATTTTGTTTTCATTCCAATTAAGAATATGCAGTGCAGAGCTGTTTTGTACATGGCTCAAGCCAACATAATGCATATGCTCTCTGTGGATACTGGAAAATCAACTGCTTCAATTAATGTGTCGCCTTGACAATGGTGAATAGTCTTGGCAGCAGCGGGTCTAAGTGGAAATTGGCGCCAGAGAATTTGGACCTGACTCTCTTTATTGACTTGAAATGATGGAGTTGCCAGTAATCGGATACCCGTGTTTGCGAAAAGAACTCTGGGATCGTCAGGGGGCAAACATTGCAAGTCGCTAGAAGGAAATGTGCGGCAAAAAGTTGTTTCGACACCCAAAAACATGGTTTTGGGGAGAGATCAACGCTTTTTCGCCGTTGTTTTATCGCAAATGGATTTTGGCAATGTTGATACATGGAAAATGTAAGTTTTTGTTTGAATAACCGTGAAATAAGTGATAAAATTTACCGATAAACTCCCTTTTGCTTGCGTGAGGTTTATTGTGAAATACATTGAAGACAATATTGAAAATTTCAATACACGCCTGATCTCGAGAGGCTACCCGGAGCAAATGGTAGAAAAGACCCTCCGAGAAGTTAAATATTAAGACAGAAAAGAAGCTCTAAAACAGAAATCGAAAATTGCAGAAGGAACTACTACCCTTTGTGTCGGGCAATTTCACTCAACCGTCAGTACCAAACTTTGGAAAGCATAATCACACACAAATGGCACTTTCAAATACAAATACTCAGAGATATATTCAAGGAGCTACCCTTGATCTGTTATAGAAAAGGAAAATCACTGAAATACGTGCTTGTAAAAACAAAACAAAGGCTTTGAGCAACACAGTAACCACACAGCATGAGTCGCGCGGACTCATTTGTCATTAAATCAACCCCAGACAGTACAATGATCGCCACCGGGCTTATTTCCAGTATTATTTGTATGACTGAGCTTTCAAATAAGCCAAAAGTAGCCTGCACACAACTTAAAAGGCTTTAGGGGTTATTTCCTCTCGATTTATACCTAATTAATTTTGTAATATTTTCAGACCATTACACGATGTAAATTTCACAATAAACCTCACGCAAGCAAAGGAGTTTATTGGTAGATTTTGTCACATATTTCACGGTTATTCAAAGAAAAACTTACATATTCCACATATCAACATTGCCCAAATCCATTTGCGATAAAAACGACGGCGAAAAAGCGTTGATCTCTCTCAAAAATCGTTTTCTTGTACCTCGAAACAACTTTTCATCATACATTTCCTTCTAGCGACTAGCAATGTTTGCCCGGTGACGATCCCAGAGTTCTTCGTGCAAACACGGGTATCCGATTACTGGCAACTCATTCATTGTCTTGTTACTTCAAATACTGGCGTCCAATTTCTATTTACAGTTGCCTTGTAAAAATGTGCATTTTCTCTATGCTGGTTTCTGCCTATGTCAGGATGTTGAAATGAGACCCAAATAATACTAGGTCTGGTGGAATTTTCAACTCTGTAGTCTATGTGTTCTATGACACACTCTGCACCATTGGTGAGTTCATCAGTCACATCAATATTAGTTGTTAGTCATATTTTGTTGCAGTTGCTACTGACACTAGCAAATATAAACCCATTGTCTTTGTTGGATCATCTGGGATTTCGTCTTTCATTTGTTTCTTAAGATCATTAGAATGTCCTCGATTATAATTTCCACAGCCTTAATCTGAGCTTTATCAGCGTTAGAGAGGGTGTACAGAGCATTGTTGTGAACATCTACGAATGAATTTGTATTAAATAAATGTGCCACGTTCATAGGGTAATTATCTTGTCCAGGCCTTACATTCAGAAGTCTTTGTTTCAAAATCATGCGGTTATATCATCTTCAGTGCTTTCCCTCTCTCAAACGATTGAGTACCTAAGCAAATTCTTTGTCATATTTTTGTCTCATTATTTCTGTCAATTCAAGGAGGGTGAAGTACCGGTCACCCCGAAACGCAGACCATGCAGACATGCAGACCATGCAGACTGTGCAGACTGAGTACTTTTTTTTTTCTTATTCTTGGTTTTGCATTTACTTTTATTTTGACTCGCAATTTTTTTGTTTGATCCTGCTACAAAATAGCGTTCAATTATATATCAGCGTGTTTGTCCTTATGAGCATTAATTTTATGCACAGGCATTAGGCCACGCAAGCTCGCTATGTGACTGCTGTTCCAATAAACGAACACGCTATAGACTTTGTAAGGGAAACTCCCTTTAGTTCTAAATATACTTATTTAAGTAAAGTTATTTTAAAATGTAGAAATAAACTTCTACTCTTGGTGTACCAAACGTAATTCCAAATAGCTGTTGGAACATTACAATGATCACGCCTAAAAAAGCCAAGTGCATGTAAAGATCACAAAAATCCGACTCTCATTTGAAATTCTCAGCATAATATACAGTTGCCGTGATGAGTTCGTGTGATGGTAAATTTATCTGGTTTTATGACAGTGGGGTTTTTATGGCGATTTAGACTAAGACTGGTCCCTCTTTTGCCTAGTCCCTCGTGCGTGACGCAAAAGCAATCCTCACGGAAATAATTTCATGGGGAAATTTTTTTTTTCTCAAGGTTTATTTACGGTCACGGATGGACTAAGCTAAGGGAAAGAGGGAATACTTGTAGTCTAATGGGTATCGTATGTTGCTTTGTGATGCAAAAGCAATTTGTAGGACGATGTTGCTTCGAGTCACCGTCCTTCCTTCATTTATGAGGAGGAATGCAGACCACAGAAACTGAAAAACAAAAGCAACAACAACAACAACAACAAATTGAACGAAAGAAATAAAACGGCAAACCACAAACATGTTAAAAATAGATGCAATTTGCACCCAAAATGTATGGAAGACATAAAAGAACACCCTATGTTGAGGTAAATGAAGTGTATTTCTATGCTTTATTTTAGTATATTTAGGACTAAAGGGACTTTCCCATACAAAGTCTTTTAAGCATGGTCGTCTATTGAATCAACAGTCAGATGGTGAGTTTGTGCAGCCTGTGGATAAATAACAAACCGTTGGATATATTGAACACATTTTTTAACTAGAACCGAAGGGTTGTGAGTCAAGTGTTAGAAAAACAAGTACTCAGTTTGCATAGTCTGCGCAGTCTGCACGGTCTGCACGGTCTGCACAGTCTGCAGTCTGCAGTCTGCAGTCTGCATGGTCTGTGTTTTCGGGTGACCGGTGAAGTACTCTGTCCAAATGTTAATGGCAAATTCATTATAGCCAGATTGGCAATTTTCAAAGATCCACTTATCAAAAACTGGCTTAAGCTGGGAAAGATCTCCAACAGTTACCAAGCTTATTCCACCAAATGGTTCATTAGTTCCCATAATTTGTTGTAATAATAAGTTCAAAAAGTTTAACATGCTACTTTCAACCATAGCAATCTCATCAATGAAATCACCCTAAGTTTGTTTAGTTTTGCTCTAATATGGTATTCAGTCTGTCACTGTCCAGTGCACAATACTCAAAACCTCTATTGGCAGGTATCTCAAAAGCAGCATGTAGTGTATTGCCTTTAATGTTGAAATATGCTGCTTTACCTGTAGGGGCAGTCTTGACAACTTTCACATCATCTGGATTTTCTCCCAGCGATACTATTTAGAAACCTGATCAGAACTTCATACAATGCATTTGTAACAGTACTTTTCCCAACTCCAGCACCTCCACTTAAGAATCATCTTTTGTTTTAACTCAATCATCTTTTGTTTCAATTGAATGTAAATAAGACATGATAAAAAAAAAAAAACTGTCTTTAATTTTCATTCAAAGAGCAGTCGACCCTAGTACCAGAGCTACTTTCCGAACGAAATAATCCCCCTCGTATAAAAGGCATAGTACAAAATGCGACACATCAAGGAGGCTTACCTTAGCTTCAAGATGATACAGCATTCGTTCCCCGTTGCACTGTTTCTGATTGTTTCCTCCTCCGGGTGACATTTTCAAAGACATTAAAACGATTCGTCCTTGGTCGTGACATCGTCGCTTTCTAGCATGATAGCTTTAAAGATTTCGACGCAAGCAACGTGGCTTTCAGGATTTTAATGTCCATAGCCGAAGCTAGTGTTCCATAGCTTGATAATTTTCCATTTTACCACTCCACGAAGACCTGCTCGTTAAAATTGAACGAATGTCGCGTTACGCTGTGCTGCCGCACAAAAATGGTATAGTAAGTCCTTCTAGTCTTTCCATGTCCATTTGTCGCAGCTACTGTTGCTTAGCTTAACAACCTTTTTGTTTTCATCTTTTGTTTCAATTGAATGTAAATAAGACATGATAAAAAAAAAAAACTGTCTTTAATTTTCATTCAAAGAGCAGTCGACCCTAGTACCAGAGCTACTTTCCGAACGAAATAATCCCCCTCGTATAAAAGGCATAGTGCAAAATGCGACACAACAAGGAGGCTTACCTTAGCTTCAAGATGATACAGCATTCGTTCCCCGTTGCACTGTTTCTGATTGTTTCCTCCTCCGGGTGACATTTTCAAAGACATTAAAACGATTCGTCCTTGGTCGTGACATCGTCGCTTTCTAGCATGATAGCTTTAAAGATTTCGACGCAAGCAACGTGGCTTTCAGGATTTTAATGTCCATAGCCGAAGCTAGTGTTCCATAGCTTGATAATTTTCCATTTTACCACTCCACGAAGACCTGCTCGTTAAAATTGAACGAATGTCGCGTTACGCTGTGCTGCCGCACAAAAATGGTATAGTAAGTCCTTCTAGTCTTTCCATGTCCATTTGTCGCAGCTACTGTTGCTTAGCTTAACAATCGTTTCCATTTTAAAACTCCACAGATTGAACCAAAAACCATCTTCGTGCCCCGTTAACCGCCATGTATAATCTCCATGTTATCGGACAAAATTTTTCCTTTCTAGTGCCCTCTAAAATCTGCCAATCCTACAGGACGAGCCATACTTAGCGGGGGAGGGATAGGAGAAAACTAAAATTAATCTGAATCCTGGATGTTACGTCATCCATGAGCAATTTTGCTCAGTCCCGCAACTCCTCTGTGCATCTTTTTTTTTTAATCCTGTTTCTTTCTCTTCACTTCTCCTCACTCCACACACAGGTTGTACCTTCATTTACCTCTAATTACGTTTAAGTATCCGTTTGTTTGTTTATGTTCCGATTTTCTAGCCACAATTTAAGAAATCGCAGTCAAACGTCATCGCTTCTGCATGCATTGCGTGCCGTTTAGTCTCTATACTGTCAGTGGTTGACCTCAAATTATTCAGACATCTCGTGACCACAAATTATGCAAGTTGAAGCCAGTTATTTGAATAACGCTGTATTTGATTATTTTTACTTTCAGTTTCAGTTGATTTCCAATTTCCGCTCAGAGCATATTGACTAGAATCAACAAACGAAACGAAAGGACATCAAGAGACCCAAGTCTCCTGAGATTAACACAAACCAATTGTAAGTACGTACAAATTACTACAATGTTTAACGGCGTTGGCAAATTTTAATAAATTGTTGCGAGAACACCGCGGATTTAACCAATGCGAGAGCGATGAACAACGTGTTAGACGGAACAAACCCAATGGATATAACTTGATATAATCCTTACCGTGCACATTTTTTACTTTCAATTACAGCTGATTTGAGATTTGCGTTTGAAACAAAACGAGGGAACTTCAAATACTCTAACGAGTCCTGAGATGTAACACGACCAATTTGTAAGTACATACAAGTCATTTATTTTGGTGTCGCTGGCAGAAGAACAGAAAATTTTAAATCTTATAACATTTAGGAAATTGATTTACCTGTCGAAAGAGAATTAGTTCAGTCAATTGTAATCCGAGTTTACAGTAGTAGGTAGTTATCTCTGCTCCAGTGCAAGTGGATTCGCAATGTTTGATTTGATTTCCATGATCCGTAGCACATTAAAGAAAGCTTCCATGATTATCATTTGCTGAACAAAGACTCCATTATACTTGTCTCCATACCTTTGTTATGACTAAAGGAATTTGTTTCAATGTTGACATCTTTCCTTTGGTGATATTTATCCTATGTCATCTAAACGGCATCTTCAATTTCTGTCTTGCTCATTTTAGAGAAATATCAGATTTGATCACTGCTGCATGTATACCGATGCAAAGCACTGTGAAACAATTCATAGTTGTTTATATACTAGCTTTTTCTGCTGAGAGCAACACCGGGAAATGAACATGCAACATTCTCTCACGTTATACAAACAGACTTATTCCAACTCGAGCCAAATATTTGCTTTTGCTTAATTGTAAAGAAGCATTACACAATTTACAATGAAAAGCAGGGAAATAATTTCTCGTTGTTACAAGATGCTAAATTTAGTGAAACGAAATTTTAGATGTCTAGTTGACCCTTGTGTTTTCCCAGTCTGCCCTGCTTATACAAAGTCGTTCATTATTCGGAATATCAGAATTTCAGTAGCGTTTTACCAGCACATTTTATTTTTTCAGAATAAACTGCTGTCGTGAAGAATTTGGAATGTCGAATTTAAGTAATATTTTGTACAGAGCTTCACCATACGAAGCATTTCAAAACACAACTGTTGTCTGTGAGCAAAATTTGTACGAGGTCGATGCATTTTGAGAATGAGCAGAAACAGAATCTTTGAATTCGCACGTTTCGGCAATTTCGGTTGAATTTTAAAACAGAAAAGTTAACGGTTCCTGACCGGTCAGAAATTAGCTTCGCTGTTATCGTTTTATAAAACCAACTGTTACAAAGCTAACGAAACAAGCGAATTTGATTGCAGTTACCATTATGCTGGTTTATACGCCAGTGACGTGGTCATGTTTCAAAACAAGAAAATTATCAATCCTTCTTAGTTTTTAGTTTCATAAAATTTAAGATCTTCAACAAGTCATGAAAAAATGCAATCTTTATTTTGGTCCCATATATTACTCAACTCTAGAATTCTGGGTTTTATTTAATCTGCAACAAGACGTTTTTTTTCAAAAGATAGTAACACAACTACTGTTCGGGTGTATTGGCATTACTCTACGAGTAAAATTCGGCCCGATTTGACCTGATTGGACAAGTTGCTGTCCCGTTATTCAGATTACCTGCTTTTAGTTACTGGGGCTGGCATCATGCAAGTCCAGAGATTGCAGTGAGCCGATTAAAAGTGCATTTTCTGCGAATTTTAAGCAAACAGGTATAAATCACAAGCATTAATTGTAGGATATGATCAGTATCTTCTGTACATATATTAACACCGGGCAGATCAGGCCAGGTAAAATTGTGTAACATTACATTTCATTTAAAGCACGAAATCTTATCATCGCGTAACGCTACGTGCGTTAAATAAGGAGAGAAGTTCAATCACTCGAAGACGAATCACCTGGAATTTATTCTCGCTGACTGGTTTTAGATTTCCAGGGTATCAATATCTTTTCAACCCATGAAATATGGTAACTTACAACAGATTTAAGATTAAAGATCGCTTTTTTTAATACAGTGCCGTGTAAACATTCCTAAAATGCAATTCTAACCTGTGTGACAATCTGTTTTGGAAACCTTTTGATAAAGGGTCGTAAATACCTGAATTCAACCCTGACATAAAAAACTAATATCAAATGCGCCCTTTCCGAGAACAAGAAAACAGGCATAAACACCAAAATTAATATTCAGCAAAGGTCAGGTCGTGCCAGATCGAGCCTAATCGAAAGTGAAAATGCGCGCCTGTTTTCTTTAGCTAGCAGTTGCATTCGCATTATACTTGCATTGCACTTGTTTGGTTCAGTAGGGGATTTCTTCCTGACATGAGGCTGCTCAAAAGGCCTTTAACTACTTTCAGTTTCAGTTAAAGTTTTTCATGTATAGGTAGATACACGAAGAGAGTTTCATAATAGAACTTGTAGTCTGTGTGCAAAATTTGCACAAGGTGGATTTATTTTTAGGAACAGCAGATTCGCATGCTTCGCTACTTTTTTGTTGACGTGTTCGAAAAGCGTGGGAAACTGACTTTTTGTATTGTTAGTGGTTGACCTTTTTGGTTATCCAGACATCTCGTGACCACAAATCATTCAAGTTGTAGCCAGTTATTAGCATAACGCTGTATTTGATATTTTACTTTAGGTTTCAGTTGATTTGCAGTTTCCGCTCGGAGCATTGGCTAGCATTACCAAACGATACGAAAGGATATCAAAAGACTCAAGACTCCGCATGAGATTAAACATAGACCGATTGTAAGTACCTGCAAATTTCTACAAGGACAAATTTTAATAAATTGTTGGTAAAACTCCGCGGATTTAACCAATGCGAGAGCGATGAAGAACGTGTTAAAAAGAACAAACCCAATGGATATAACTTGATATAATTCTTACCGTGTACATTTTTACTTTCACTTTCAGTTGATTTGAGATTTGCATTGGAAACAAAAAATACTCTAATGAATCCTGAGATGTAACAGGACCAATTCGTAAGTACATTCAAGTTATTTATTTCTGTGTCTCTGGCAGGAGAACAGAAAATTTCAAGTCTTATATCATTTTTGAAATTGATTTACCTGTCGAAAGAGAATTAGTTCAGTCAATTGTAATCCGAGTTTACAGTAGTAGGTAGTTATCTCTGCTCCAGTGCAAGTGGATTCGCAATGTTTGATTTGATTTCCATGATCCGTAGCACATTAAAGAAAGCTTCCATGATTATCATTTGCTTACCAAAGACTCCATTATACTTGTCTCCATACCTTTGTTGTGTTTCGAAATATTTCTTTCAATGTTGACATCTTTCCTTTAGTGATCGTTGTTGTATGTTATCTAAACGGCATCTTGCTCTTTTGGAGAAATATCTAATTTGATAACTGCTGCATGTATATCGATGCAAAACACTGTGAAACAATTCATAGTTGTTTACAAATTATACTACTGAGAGCTGTGAACGCTGAAGAACATTCTCTCGCGTTATACAAACAAAGTATAAGTTAACGGTTCCTGAACGGCCAAAATTAGCTTCGCTGCTATCGTTTTATAAAACCAATTAGGCAAACCACTAATTAGTTTTCTTTGCTCCAGTGCAAGTGGATTCGCAATGTTTCATTTGATTTCCATGATCCGTAGAACATTAAAGTAAACTAACGAAACAAGCGAATTTGATTGCAGTTATCATTATGCTGGTTTGCACGCAAGTGAAGTGGTTATATTTCAAACAAGAAAATTATCAATCCTTCTTAGTTTTTAGTTTCATAAAATTTATAAGATCTTCTACAAGTCATGAGAAAGTCCAATCTTTGTTTTGGTGCCATATATTACTGAACTGTCAAATTCTGAGTTTTATTTTATCTGCAGCAAGATTTTTTTTTAAGAATAATAACAGAGCTACTGTTCGGATGTGTTATTCTACGAGTAAAATTCGGCTCGATTTGACCCGATTAGACGAGTTTCTGTTGCACTATTCAGATAATTTCCATGCTTTTATTTACGAGGGCTGCCATCACACGAGTCCAGAGATCCCAATGCCCCGATTAAGAGTGCATTTTCTGCGAATAAGCAAACAGGTATAACTTTGGGTATAAATCACTGATTGTAGGATATGATCAAAATCTCCTGTACATATATCAACATGGGGTAGATCAGGCCAGATCAAATTGTGTAACATTACATTTCATTTATAGCACGAGAGCTTATCATCGCGTAACGCTACTTGCGTTAAATAAGGAAGCAAGTTGAATCACTCGAAGACGAATCACCTGGAATTTATTCTCGCTGACTGGTTTTACATTCCCATGGTCAATATCTTTTCAACCCATGAAATATGGTAACTTACAACAGAGTTAAGATTAAAGATCGCGTTTTTTTAATACAGTGCCCTGTAAACATTCCTAAAATGCAATTCTAACCTGTGTGACAATCTGTTTTTGGAAACCTTTTGATAAAGGGTCGTAAATACCTGAATTCAACCCTGACATAAAAAACTAATATCTAACACGCACTTTCCGAGAACAAGAAAACAGGTACAAACACAAAAACTAATATTCAGCAAAGGTCAGATCGTGCCAGATCGACCCTAATCGAAAGTGAAAATGCGCGCCTGTTTTCTTTTAGCTAGCAGTTACATTCGTATTATACTTGCATTGCACTCAGTCTTTGGTTCAGTAGGGGATTCTTCCTGACATGAGGCTGCTCAAAAGGCCTTTAACTACTTCCAGTTTCGATTAAAGTTTTTCATGTATAGGTAGACACATGAAGAGAGTTTCATAATAGAACTTGTAGTCTGTGTGCAAAATTTGCACAAGGTGGATTTATTTTTAGGAACAGCAGATTCACATGCTTCGCTACGTTTTTGTTGTCTGAAAAAATAAAATAGCCCAATAATTCAGCCCAAAACAATAAACCCCAGTACGAAGCTTGGGGGAATAAACCCCACAAACTCGGTAGTTTTTTCCTAGAGCCTCGTGCTGTGGTCTATTGTTTTAGGCTGAATTTTGCTATATCGACATTGGTCTGTTGGATTACGGTTCCTTGCACTGCGCTGTAAATCAAGAATACAGGCATACATGTTCTTAGTGTAATGAGTAATCTTATGAAAGAGGTTATTTAAAGGTTTTCCCTACTCTTGTTATTTTCAAAATCAGCTTTGAAACTGCTCGTACAATTTGAGAGCATTTACAAAGATCCCACGCCCTCTAAACCCTTCGTTATACTTTCAACCCCCTCAAAAATATTATCTTTGTGAAATGTTATGATTTGACAAGAGATTGTTTTGACGTGTTCGAAAAGCGTGGGAAACTGCGTTTTTCTATTGTTAGTGGTTGACCTTTTTGGTTATCCAGACATCTCGTGACCACAAATCATTCAAGTTGTAGCCAGTTATTAACATAACGCTGTATTTGATATTTTACTTTCGGTTTCAGTTGATTTGCAGTTTCCGCTCGGAGCATTGGCTAGCATTACCAAACGAAACGAAAGGATATCAAAAGACTCAAGACTCCGCATGAGATTAAACATAGACCGATTGTAAGTACCTGCAAATTTCTACAAGGACAAATTTTAATAAATTGTTGCTAGAACACCGCGGATTTAACCAATGCGGCGAGAGCGATGAACAACGTGTTAGACGGAACAAACCCAATGGACATAACTTGATAAAATCCTTACCGTGGACATTTTTTCTTTCACTTCCAGTTGGACCCAGTTGATTTGAGATTTGCATTGGAAACAAAACGAGGGAACTTCAAATACTCTCATGAGTCCTGAGATGTAACACGACCAACTTGTAAGTATATACAAGTCGTTTATGTGTCTCTGATATCAGAAAAGAAGATGTTAAGTCTTATACCATTTTCGAATTTGTTAAGTCAATTGTAATCCGAATTTACAGTAGCAAGCAAACCACTAATTACTTTTCTCCACTCCAGCGCAAGTGGATTCGCAATTAGGTTTGAATTGATTTCCATGATCCATGACATGAAAGAAAGCTTCCATGATTATCATTTGCTGAAAAAGACTCCATTATACTTGTCTCCATACCTTTGTTATGGTTGGAAGAATTTGCTTCAATGTTGACATCTTTCCTTTGGTGATCGTTCTCGTATTTCATGTAAACGGCACCTTCAAATCTGATTTGATCACTGCTGCATGTACACCAATCTGAAATGGACAGGAAACCTTCCAGGCCTCGTTATTTACCGTTGTATATGAACCGAAACAACTTGGTCCATTCGCTCAAGAACAACGCAAGCAGGTATCGTGTTGTGATGGTTACGCTATTGAAGAAAAGAGTCCTGTGTTTTATCTTTACTTGCTCAATTTTCGTGACTGTATACACGATGATGAAATTTACCCACATATCTTCGAATCTATGGCCTGCATCCCTGAGCGAAATGTTTTGTTTATCTGAACAGAAAATTTATATTGACGGGCGACTGTTATGTGAAGACAACCAAGAAATGAAATACCTGTCTTATCAACCACCTGTAGGGGGATGGAATAACCAACGTGTTGCCTTCGAAAACGCGGTTGTGTTGGCCAAGTTGTTGAATAGAACTCTTATTGTTCGCCCTTTAGCACCTCACCAGGAAATACTTCGACTGAAAAGAAAGCGTAAAATGTCTGCAAGTTATGAAATATACAACATGCTTCCTGAAGTCAATCTTCTGCCATTATCTAAAGTAATTGACTTAAAAGAATTGTCGAGACTTACTCCTGTCAAAGAGGTCACTTCAAGTCATGTGGAGTTTCTAGAGAAATACAAACATTTGAGATGGCATCGAGTTTGTCACAACGGGATGGTAGGAATATGGGTTGATACCATTCCTAAGGAGACAGAGGGAGAAAAATCGAAACTCCTTCAGCGACATATGGAAAATCGACCCATCTATGGAGACCTTCCACTCTATCGCCGCATTTGCAAAACAGAATTGAAACATTATGGCAACACAAGTTTTAGGCCTGTGTGGGGAATCTGGAATGAGTTGTCAAACAGAACGGAAGATATGCTGTATTTCTCTGAAGGATCTTTGTATATTGGAGAGCTTCTTTTCTTCGATAAGACAACCGTTTTAAACACGCATGCGTGGATAATGCGATACATTCGTTTCGCGCCGGACATTCGACAACGTGTCGCGGATGTCCTGAAAATGATGGGTCACCCTTTTAATGCATTGCACGTGCGCAGGACCGATCATCCGACAAGTTTTCACATAAAACAGGAGTATTGGCTACAGCAACTAAACATGCGAGATGCAGTGAATCTAACAAAAACTCTTTACATTGCCACCGACGAAGGAGACAAAACTTGGTTTAAACCTTTTAGTGAAGCAGGGTACAATTTATTTTTCGCTGAAGACTTCAGTGATCAGTTGCGACTTGGAAACGTAAACCCTGCTGTCACTCAGGACATGTTAGGCTTGTGTGAGCAGCTCATTTGTGCGCATGCTGACCATTTCGTGGGATCGTATTATTCAACATTTACCAAGTACATTAAGCGGCTAAGAAAACAACTGACTTGGAAAAAAGGAATGATACGAAAGCCTTACACCTCTATCGTATGGGCTGGAACGACTGATGACCGAAACTAATGTCATCACACTTCACTGTTTGGTGACAAACTCCCATCAAACTTTAAAATCAGTTTTCTTCTTCCATAAGACGTCTTATTTTATGGTTAGCTCCGTGAGTGGGTAAGATGAACCGAATCCTGCGCTGAGATTGGCTACCTGAGCGGGCAAGATGGCACTATCTCGTCAGCTTGGGATTTTCGATTCCGCTGTATCAAGCAAGGAAATAGTGTTCTTTTTTCCATATATGAAGACATCCTTTATTGACCAAGCTTGTTCTTTTCTTTGCGTGTTTACGGACTTCGACTCTGTCTTGGTCCATAAACAAGCCAAACAAGAACTTGGCCAATATCCGATCCAGCCATCTTGACCTAACGGTTGGTCAATAACCCATGGAGCTTACAGTTTTTCACTAGATATAGCTTCAGGTGCTAAAGATGTGCCTCACCCCACGCCCAACATACCTTTCAGTGTTTTTCGTGGTTGTTTGTTTTTTAACTCAATTACCTTGCCCAAGTAGGTAACATGGTCAATATGGAGAGAGCACTTTAATGTTAGTAAAATGGCAAAGATTGCGAGACATAGCTTCTCAAAGACGAAGAGTTTTACAGACCTTTGTATGCTGGGGGGAGGGTGCGGGCAAATTTGTGCTAAATGTATACAAACGTCTGGTAACATTTTATGACTCCGTATAACCACATTTTCACTATTTGGCAGCATGACAACAGGAAGCGTGGCCAGTTTACAATATTGTAAGGTGCTCTTTCCAGCCTCGTCGCTAACTTAGACAACAAATTTTTAAAAAAATGTAGTTGGCAAGAACCGTGGACTGGTCTTTTCCAAACACCTTTTTGACGACTTAAAGCTTAAACATGACCGCCTCTTTTAAGGGGAAACTTTAAGATACGTGGCTTTTGCTATGTCAATCGTCTAGCTATCATATCTTCGAAACATTCAAGAGATTTGTAGTGACATTGTTCATTTAATGTAGCTGACGACGAATAACAGTGTTTCCGAAATAAGATTCATCACAAAAAGTTGTAATTATGTGCAAAAAATTAAAACACTTATCCATATATACAGTGTAAATAAAGAATAAAAGCTTAATTGTCGAGATAAAGTTGATATTCGTCTTTTTCCCTAGTTCAAGACACGTCTGACACTGGACTCTAGAAATTCCATTCTGATTACGTAGCTCTAAGGAGATCCGCGTAGCGTCTCTGATTGTTTGTTTCTCGAGTTTGAATTTTCGCGCGCAAGTAACAACCAATGGGATACAGCTCTTGCATCTCTGTAGAGCTACGTGGAAAAAGGGTTTCGAATAGCAGACTGGGTCTCTCAGAACGTGGGCTAGCTCACTAAAATTCTTCGATCTTTGTCGATCTGAGACGAACTGAACAACTTATAGTTATTGTACAGAAGTTTAAGAACTCAAGTCTAGCCAGCCTAAAAATCGGATCGGACCTCCCATATGCGGATTTGCTGGCGACAAAGGAAAGTGTCCGCTAGCGCTTGGGAGAGGCGTGGGACCCGACTAGGGAAGGTTATAAATGCAGTACTTTTATCTGGCTGGGACCATGAATAAGTGTCCGTGTACAGTACAGGAGCTGACCGTTGGCGAATGTTCCGCTGTGGTTGAGTAGCGGCCGTTCCTGCACATAGACTGTTACATTTTGTTTCCATTCCTTATGGCTTTATCACTATCTATGCTGAACCGTTTCTCCATGAATGCCCTTGTAGTAGGTTTGTATTTTTCGCTTCTGTCGAGGGAGTACGTGCGCGTTCTCTTGCCTTTACCAGTCAACACTTGTCTGAATCCTGTTGACCGCATGGGATTGCTGTAACTTGTAAAATGAGGCGCTTTGTGTTTCTGTGTTTCAAACTCATATCCACTTAAACTTGCTAAACTGGATTGAAGATCGATTTCGGACATGTTGGACATCGAGTTCTTGATCTGACGCATGCGCTTTATTGACGGAGTTGCTATGTACTTCTTCCGTTGTTTGTCGGTATATTGAGCTTCAAATCGAACTTTCGTGCTATCGACATATTTTCGTCTAGCTCTAGATGCTTCTTCGTCTTGTTTTCTGAGTGTAGAATGCCTCCTTATTGGCGCAAACTCAGTAGTTATCGGTCTTTTCTCTTTAACGATAGCTCTCTGCGGGAGCGAAACGTCATCAATTGCGGCATTCGTAGAAAAGTCCGTAGATACACCAGTGAATCGAACAAATCTTTCACGCCCAGCGTAGTCGAGATCTTTTGCTCCTGTGAGCTCATCGCATGACTGATCTGCCAGCTGAATAACAAAGGATTCATCTTTTGTTCCCATACGGTAACAGCCCTCGCCCATTTTCTCTCGTGTTCGTTTTTTCCGTGGCTGGCCTTGAATCACAAAGGTTTTCTGATAACAGCAACACTTGAACGCCAGACGAACTTCTCTGTTTGTGAGGCCATAGAGAATGGCAGACATCGCGCAATACGCTTGAGCGAGACAAGTAAACAAGTATTTCAAAGCTCCGGGCATTATATGTGGAACGAAAGACGCTAAAATGTTTTCCACAGAAATCGGGACAATGCATAGAACAAAAGCAATTATTTGAAGAATCGTCACCCATTTTGCTTCACCTTCTCTTCTTCCAGGCTCGTATTTCATTCTTCCAAGTCCAAGACAACGGGGTCCAGTCTCTCTCCTTGCACGCCGTTCATAAGTTCGAACACGAGAAAATAGCTTGTAATTTGTAAAACAAATTATCAGCAATGGTCCTAAGCTCAAACAGCATCCAGCAAACACTGCATAAGATATAGCGATACTTAATGGATATTTGGACACCAAAATAGGCGACCCCCATCCCAGAAATGGGGGTACGGCCACGCCTACTCCTATAAACAATATAATCACCACTAAGACATAAGATCGCCGACTCCCTGATAAATAAGATGGACATCGATTCACCCACTGAGTTTTAAACAAAGTCACGAGCGATATCACAGGAATACATAAAACAGAACAGCTGAAAAAGACGTTTAACAAACAAAATAGAGTGTTCCCGTTGTTTGACCAGGAGAAAAACACCATCGCTGTTAACGTTTGAAAAGTGTTGGCGACGTAATGAGTGATGAGAAAAATGTTTTTAGAACGACGAAGTCTCTTGCAACAAGCATGAAGGAGGCATAAAGTGAAATTCGCCAGGAAGGCAGTCACTGCAATGCTGATGCAAAACACGTGATAAATTTTTAAATCATATTTTCCTCCCGGTTTAGTGATTTCATCGAGAATGCTGGATCTGTTTGCCGAGTTGTTTATGGTCATATGCATGTTTTCCAACCTGTACTGGAACCGCTAAGATGTTTTGAAGGCCACCGGATATTTTGCAATTTTCTTTTCTTTTTCCAACACAATAGCAAAGCACAATGAAAACTGCCGATCACCCAATTTCCTTTAGGGAGTTAACCTACACAATGGGAAATAGAAGAATAAAAACAATGTAAAAAGAAATGTAAATATTTATTGCAAATTTTATCAAGCCCTTAAAACTAGGTATTTATCAAACGGAAATTTTGAACCTTTGCTGGTCTATTCTGAATTCAGTCTCAACTGAACTTCAGTCTTTCACATGTTTAAACAGTGTCACCCTCGAGTGAGGTTAATATTGAGTTTAAAAACACCACATTTTAAAGCATGTATACACATTACGAGCCAATAAGAGATATTGGAATCGTATTCAAAATCATCTCTTTCTGAATTTTCCGCAAATACAAGCTAATTTCTCTTAATGGTCAAAACAAATTTTAACTCTTAATAACCCGGCTGCATTTCCAAGCAAACTAATATATCACACACTTAGGTAAATTCTATAATCATCAACACATGAACTGCTGAATGAACAAGAAAGGCGACAATAATTCAGGAAATCAACTGAGGATATCGCAATGGACAAAATGATATCAAATTAAACTAAATAATAAAAACTTTGAGTTTGGGAAAGAAAGACTTTAATGCTGTTTTTTACTGGAGCCGTGGTACACCTTTTCGATGCAATGGTTTGTCGCGTTGAAAATTAACGATTGAAAGTTATTCAGTTCCCTAATGTACCTAACTAACTGTTCTACAGAATTTTTGACGCATCAACTTTCTAGTACCCCAAGAAATATCGCAAGTCCAATTAATTGCAGTCATTTTTGGAGAACAAAACAAATTGTACACCCCGTGTTAAATACCAAAGCGAGAATTAATTCAGGAAGTGTTTTTCAGCTCTCGTTATACCCCCCCAAAAGAATTACTTCGGACGGGAGTAAAATAACACTGCCAGAAGAGTAAAAAGCGATAAATATTACTTTATATTTATATAAAAATAGGGCCTTACCTTTCCTCTTGTCCAAAAGCAAACACTGAAAGGCCTAAATCACATTCGAGCAACAGAAAAAGACGACGTAGGAGCAATTTTTTTTTTTTTGTGCCAAGTGAAGTGACTGTGGTTTTGCTAATTCATTACACTCCTCTGGAGTAATTGTCTTTGATCTTTGCATCAAACATTTACGTCAGAAACTGGTGCGTAAAGGCGGCTAATGTCAGAAATGTAAATAGGAATCCTACATGGTGGCCAATTTCATTACTGGGACAGTTTGGATCTTCAATGAAGTAAACAATCTTATTCCTCGGTATTTTGACAGATGATGAAGAGGTATACATTTTAACAGCTAAGGGACCGTTCGCTTTTATGTGACGAGAAAATGGTGGGGATGGCAGGATTTTTTTGAGGGAGCGGGCATGACAAAAAGTATGGCGTCGCAAATGAATAGGAATAAATCGAATGAATGGGTGTAGGTAAGTGCAATTTGAAATAATTTTCAAATATCACGAGTAGTGCAAATCCTTAATTGCTCGAGCTTTTATACGATTGTTCATTTATTATCTGACGGATGAAGTTACGAACCTGCGCCCGTTAATTAATTAGCAAAGCCCGGTGCAAACTGATAATTAACGATAAATTGGATTGCTCGTATATTAAGGCTTTTAAAGGGGGGCTACTGAAAATTTTCACATTTCAGAAATGTAATGGCAGAATCAATGATGCATGTAGTTCGAAAATTCTGCCAGAGCGCCTAAGTAGTGTTTCTGAGGTTCCCCAATATAAACCTCTACAGACCTTGAAAGACGAAAGCCTGATACTTGTATTATCTAAATTGGATCAAATCAGAAAACAGAATCATGAACAAATATTGGAAAACTATTGAAGTATTTGATCAAGATATTCCCCGTCCAAGATACAATTAGTTCTTCTGAGGGTGAGTTAAATGCTGCACATTAAAGCACAGGTAGAGTCTAGACGTTATAGTTGGGGACACTTCTGATAATCTGAAGAAACAAATGAAAAACAAAATTTCACATGATCAAACAAAGACAATGGGTTTATATTCACTAGTGTCAGTAGCAAATGCGTGACTTGACAACTAATGTTGATGTGATTGGTGGACTTATTAATGGTGCAGAGTATGTCATTGAAAGCATAGACTACAGAGTTAAAAATTTCACCAGACCAAGTATTACTTGGGTATCATTTCCACATCCTGACATGGGCAGATTAACCAGCGCGTAGAAAATGCTCATTTGTACAAGGAGGGGGGCGAATAGGGGTATGCAAATCCGCCGATCCGTGCCTTTTTTTCGCCAAATCCGTCGATCCGCCAAAATTTTTGTTCAAATCCGAAACGACAACCACATCCGGAAACAGAAGTGTAAAAGTTCAAAGGTAAACTGGTAAATGTGACTGCTAGTGTTAATTTCGCACAAATAGTAAAGAAAGCAAAATGCTTGATGACTATAACACAGTACAATTCCAATAACAGTCTCATACTTGAGTATAAATGAGCTTTGTTCGAAAGAAAAAATCATTTGGATGAACTCATTAACATACCGACCAAGGCTGAAGAAAGATCTATGATCCAAATTTCATATAGGACCCAAGATTCGAAAATCAAGACAGGTACAATCCGGAATCCGTGCCAAAGTTCACAGCTGATCCACGATCCACTGTGTTTTCAAAATCCGCGAATCCGCTTGATTTACCGCAAAAATCCACAACCCGTGCGCTTTTTAAGGCCAAATCCATCGATCCGAAAACCTGTTCACCCCCCTCTACATGGCAGACATAAATAGAAATAGGACACCAGTGTTAGAGGTATAAACAAGACAATTTAGAATCAATAAAAAGAGTCACTGTGCAAATTCTCCGGCGACAATTTCCACTTAGACCTGCTGCTGCTAAGGCTAAGGCTACAGACTGGACACGATTTTGCTACGTCATCGGATTCGAAAATGTGCGGATTCACCGTCCACACTTATCGGCTCATCTTTTTAAGAAAACTTATTATTCTTAGCGATTTTTACTTTTTATTACTTTTTTAAATGCACATTTTTAATTATTAAGATTAGTACAGCTCATTTTGGCGAATTGTACAACGATTAGTTTTCTGGAAAAAATATACCATATCTCTCCAGTCAGGGACTCCTGTCCCACACTTGTGACATACTGAATATTATTAAATTTTTCTTAAACATTAACTTATGATTTATTTTGTGTGCCATCATTTCATCAAAATGAATACTCCTGACCAAGATTGCTCAGTTACTAAGTTCACAGAGGAGGAAATAAGCAATCAAGCATTGAGGATTGAAAATGGCTGGCGCACAAAATCAATCGTAAGTTTCTCAAGGGGTATCCTTGGTGGGTTCACAAGGATGCCACCTTGAACAGCTGAACATTTAGGGGACCAACCCAAAGTGATGTGAATTTTTACAGGAAATTTTATCCTAACACCATCCCCGAGTTTGTCAAGACATTGTTCCCACAAGTCATGGAAGTTACACCGTGCAAAGTCATCTTTCTCTAACATGGTTGATTTCCCATCCTTGCTTGGCCTTCCTTTTCCAAAAAATAAAAACCGGTAACAGTCATGATGGAAGGACAGCACTGTTGGTGCCCTTGACTTGCTTTTTAGTTTCATGGTGATGGCCAGAAGTAAGCGGTCAATGTTCTCTTGCAGTCGGGCTGGAGCAATAAATGGTCTTTGAAATGACCTTGATAAAAACAAATTGTAGAGTATCAGTAAGCTTATTTGTATATTGAAATGCATGAATTGCATAGAAATACAAGTTATAGGAGATCCTGCAGCTCATGCCTCGGTTCGTACGGTCACCAGTGAGTGTGTAAATTGTGAACACAAACCTTCCTCTGATGCTGGCATGCAAGGAAACATCCATAATCATATAAAAATGTGAAATTGTATCTATATCTACATAAACACACACATGTATAATAATTATACTGGATGTAAATAGATGTCTGTATTCAAATATTATAGCATGTTTACTGGTCAACGTCAGCCCTTTTACCAATTTCAGCATTTTAGCCACGTCAGTATTTTATTCAATTCTAAACTTAATACAATTCAATTTTATCGAGTCTCCATTTAGCGGTTGTCTGCACGCTGGTTTTAGCATGATGGATTATTAAATAAAGGTACATGTGCAATGTATTCATTCGTTTGATCGATTCATTTATTTACTTACCACACAAGATCGCTTGTAAGGTTATCCTCTTCCTCCCAAGTACAGCTAAAATAGCTATACCCATCCCACTTGATAAGGTATTCTTTCTAAGAGAACAGAATATACTCTTGAACTCAGAAATATGAGCTTAAACAGGCTTAAAGCTTAAAATGGCAAGAGCTTCATCGCACCTTACCATCCGCAGTTCGCCTCGAAATGACTCTTTCCACTTTATAAAAGGTTCCCCGATTTGCCGCTTTTTTCTTTCTCTTCGATGGCTCCAAAAAATCGCTTGTGAAGAGGGAAAGTTGTTTAAAATATCCACTCGCACTGGAAAAAATATCAAATATCCAAGTTGGATTAAACTTGGGTTTTACTTGTTTTTTTGATGGATTTTCACTAAAATCCAAACTTGGTAAAAATGCAAAATATCCAATTCTGCTTTGCAAGTTGGATTTTTTTTAAACCAAAACTGGAAAATAATAGAAACCATAATCGGAAAAGGGATTATCCAAATAGTCAATATTATGTTCACTAAGTTGTATTTCTATAAATCCGAATATGGATATACCTCATTACATGTTTGTATTTTGTAAATTTACCAGTTTTCTTAACTAAGTAATCTAGGTTTGGATTAACGGAAAACAAACTTGGAATTGCACTATCACAGTAATAAACCAAAACTGGAAAAGGAGAGAAACCATAGTTGGAAAAGGGATTATCCAAATTGTCAATTTTATCAACAATTTGGGTTTTCACAAATCCAGATATGGATTAACTTTGTTACATTTTTGTATTTGATAGATAACCAACTTTGTCAATTGAGTAATCCAGGTTCCAGGATTACCAGATAACAAACTTGGAATTGCCCTATCAACTGTGGGCCCTATCACAAGAATGCTTTTTTAAACCAAATTTTAAATGAGGCTAAACCAGATTTGCTAGCATAAGTTCTTTTTTCTTTTATTAACCAGGTATGTATGACACATTCAGTTTAGCTAATGAATGAAACATTGTTTGTACCTTATTTGTGATAAGCAACTACTGCAATAAACAACATATTCACCAGAAAATGCTGTAGTAACCAATATAATGTAGTAACAGATGTTTTTGTAGAAACTTAGAACAGAACAGTCATGACAACGGTATGTACCTAAACCAGAAACACTAGAACACCCCAGAACCACCTGTAGTACCCCTCAAAAAGCTTACCCCAACCTGACCAAAAACACTAACCCCTAACCACAATCACAAACTTCTAAATTCTCCTAATCTCAAGTCCTAATCTTAACAGTCGACTAATCTTGTCAGTGGGTGTTCTGGTGTTCCTGGTTTTAGTACATACCAGGGGCGGGGCAGAAGACTCCTGAAAATTTCGTATGGGCATCATCCAACAAAAAATGACGTCACATCCGGTTAAAACTGCGTTTCGCGGCTCGTTTCACAAAGCGAGAAAATGGCGTTTCGATTACTCGCGATTTCCCTCTATTTGTAAACCATCAGTTTCGTTTCATTTTATATTGAGGATGGAAAGATGTTGCAGACACATTAGTTCGACTTTTTAAGCAAAAATTTCGGGAAAAGAGAAAAGTTTATTATTGTTTTGAAGCAAAATAACGGAGAGCCTTTGGTCATCGTCGGGCGAATTTTACACATTTGCAAAACTGGTGTTGTTCCGACTTTTGGTTCTTGTTGTTCGTGATTTAGTGATAACAATAAGTGCAATAGCCCATAATGTTAACAACAACCTGGATGAAGTATTGCTGGCCATAGTTTGCACTGTGTACTACGGGAACATAATTAACAGAAGCCGTTTAGCTCCGAAAGTCGCTGTCAGCAGGGCTTTTGTTGCTCTTGGCTCACGTGTATTAGTAGAAGAGACAAGCTGGATCGAATGCTGAAGGTCAGTATCCCACATTCCCACATCTCTCGTTGAAGATTGTTGTTTTCAGTAAGATACAGTACATATATATTGGTACTTTGGGGTCATCAGTCTCTTTCTCTTTGGTGAGTGCTTTTAAAACGTCCAGTAAAAACTTGATTCACGGCATGGAAGCTTATGTCTCGCTGGATCGAAATTCGAGCAAGAGTTTTAGGTCCTAGTCCTCTTTAAAAGTAATTAAATCAATTATTCAAATCCAAGCCATCAGGGGGAATCTGCCATTGAAGCTGCCCGAAGTTAAGGTCCTGTTTATGGACCTTCCCCTTTGAAAATCGTGGGGGTGTTCTTTGAGGCAACACAGGCCCCATTTATATTGTCTCGGGTACCCGAGATAACCCTCCCCCTGAGGCAACTTTATCAAGTGTTTGTATGTGAAAATGTAGCCCCTGTAGGCCGAGTAAAATTTGACCCTGCATGATTATTCGTAACTCTTATTAAATAATCAAATGTGCAACTATCCCTCTTTGTTTAAGTTTCCCTCAGTCATTTGATCACAGTGGGTTTTGCTGAGTTAATTTTCTCTTCTTTGATACAAATTGCTGCTTTAAGGTTACCGTATACCTTCAGGGGTGTCTCGCGTCCAAGCGATGTAACGCGTCCGATTTAAGCTGTAGATACCTAAACCCCTATATCAAATTAAAGCGTATAGAGCTGGCTATCAAACCATACCAAAAATTTTGAAATAAAATGAATTGCCGATTTTTTCACGGCCACTAAATGCAAGCGTCCTAATCACCTTTTGGAAGCTACAAGTCAAAGTGAATTTTGTTTTTCGCCAATTTATTTTTTTCCTCGGTTTCAGGACAAAAAGCGCCAAAAAAGCGTGTCTGCGTTTTTCCATATTCAATTGCAATAAAAAGTTACAGAACATTTTCGAAATAGGATTTAAAAGATGTGAAGTGATCGTACAAAAATCGCTCTCGGAGAAAAAGTATTTCGAAATAAACAATTCGCAGACACATTTTTGTTTCTTATATGTTAATCTAGCTACTGTCCAAATTTGAGGGCAAACAAACAAATTCCTTTTGAGTTGTAACTCTTTAAAGTGTCTGCTTCAGGCGAAAAAAGTTATTTGAGAAAACAGCGCTAAGAAAAATATCTTGCTTCGCAAACAAACTCCGCCCAGAAACGCCTTCAACTGGGTTCTCAGATCACTGAGCCAATCAGCGCTTGGAAAATTTACTACCATTAACTGGCGGTGAAATTCACGCGTGAATCTCCAAAAAACCCTTGCGTTTCGCAATGCACTCAAGGCGGAGAGATAATTTTTCTGCAGCTGGGTTTTTCTTGAAGCTGGTTTGGCAAATTGGGGAAGACGAAAAAGGATACGAACGCTAGAGTAGCTGGGCGACGAGAACAAACTAAAGAAAGCGCGGCAGAGCAAATGTGCATGGATAATATTCCAATGGATCTCAATGAGTTGGACGATTCATCGGTATCGAACTCAACAAAAGAGTCACTGTTAACATCGCTGTTGAGTTCCCAAATTTTACACAACCTTTCTCTTCTCTTGACTCGATCTTTTTGCCCGCTTGATACGTCCGTAGCTTCATCCGCGAGGCCAACTTTCGCTTCTTCACTCATTGATGTATTTTCATTCATTCTTCGCTTTTTCGAACTGGTCAACGGAGTTTTCCGTGGTCCATGTTTACTTATAACGTAATAGAATTACATCTAATACGAAAAATGCTTGGATTAACAATGCTGATTAACTGAGTAGCCAGCCAATTCGTGGTATCCATATCGGTAATATTCCAGCGAAAGTAGTCTCGGTTGATTGCATACACGTTATACGGCTGTCAATCAAGAGGGAACTTTTACTTCCGGCCATAACGTAAAACCTCTATTTCTCCGCCAATATTACGTTTTTTTCAATCTTGTTTTCAGAAATTAGAGATTACTCTTCGACCATTACTTTGAACCAAAAATCCAAATTTGAAAAAAATTGCCGATCTGAAGGTATACTGTAACCTTAAATCTTAAATCTAGGCATTACGTGACACTCGCCATGCCGAGAGTTGTTGCAGTTAGGCGAGCCAAAGTGTTTACGTCTACTCAAAGAAAAGTTGTTGGTTACTTTACCTGCCAAGGCAAGTCAACTTGCTCACCTGAATTGTCTCACCCCAGTCTGGTTCGTGATCTTCTTGTAAACAGTTGGTTGAATTTTGCAAAGAAATAAGTGAAAAGTTAGCTCTGCCAGGGTTTCCATTTTCCCTCTTCCTCTTCCAACTGATTATACTAAATGTACTGTCCAAAATCTTTATGGTTACTGGTGTTTGAGAGTGTCATCTTTATCACTACTGTGCAATGTACCTCACCTTACAGCCACCCCCGTTAACACAGCCAGCTCGTTATTATGGCCACTCTATTCTGGCTCAAACAAAAGCTCAGTCGGTCATTTTCTTATTTATTAATAATATTATACAGTCAGATTTTTGTGGCCTGTTGGTGACCAGATTAACAGAATTCTGGCACATTGTAGGAGTAATTTATGCTATGTGTAGTTCCAGAAAATATCCATACCTCCCCCACGGAAGGGAAATTTTCTGAGTCTGCCCCCCACCCCCACCCCTCTGGAAATTTTGATTGAGCTTCATACATTTCTTTAAATTTTTTGGTCTTATAGAATCCCCCACCCTCCCCCAGGAAATTCCAATCCCTTCTGTGAGGGGAGTATGGATATTTTCTGGAACTGAACAATTTACATGTACAGTAAGCAACAGGGATCATTTTGATAGTGAAGTCCCATGCATACATGTAAATCTTGATTATTTTGAGATTTTATCTTTATTATGTCATCAAGGCAAGGAGGGAGGGGGGGGGGGAACTCTTCTCTATGTGCTATATGGAGCTATGTGCAGCCCCAAAGGGTATGGTTATTCAGCTGTTTTGGTCATAAATACTCTAGGGTAAGGCTTTTGCCCTCTAGTCTTTAATTTGGTATGTTTTTTAGAATAAGCTACCTCAATTTTCATCATTATCAATAAGACAATCAACAAAAGTCCTTCAAAACTTATGTTTAGGGCAACTGTAGCAGTCGCAACAGTCATAAATGGGGTAGGGAAAATCGCAGATTATGGTCATAAATAGGTTAAGGGTTTAACTTTTGTGAAGAGGGCGGCACTGACCCCCACCCGATTTTTCTGGGATGTACCAAACACATTTTCTTAGCAGTTACTACATTCTTGCTTTATTAAATCAAAATAGTACTTGCTGCCAGGTACTTTATTAAAGTATAACCCCTCCAGAAGCCTTCACAAAGTACATGTAATATCAGGTGCTAACAATAATTTTTTTTGCAGCTGATTAAAATTTAGTATTAAATTGTACTGAACTGGTGCAGATTTAATATACATTATATTTTGTCACACTTAGTTCCCACTTATTTTAAGACTACTCAGCAGCAACTAGTACCTCTTGTATGACCATGCAGTAACAGTATATTCCAAACAGAAAAAAAGTACATGTATATGTATTACTATCCTGCCTGGAAGAGTGTGTAGAGAGAGCACACAGTGCAGTCCCCTACTGTATGTCTTTTGTTAGGTATAATAATCTTAAATTTAGAAGACTCATATTGATCTTAGAATTCACAAAAAAGTTGATTTCTTGACAACTCTCCTTTAGCTGTGTCACTTCATAATAAATTAGCAGTTTGGTATGTTGTAGCATAGAACTTTAATTCATTAAGTTATCACACCGGTATCACAGAGGTCATGGGTTAGAATCCAGTTCACACCTAATTTTTTTTTCAGGCTATAATTTCACCTTTGCTTAAGTTGTGTATAGTACGTTGCAATGATCAATCATGTCTCTATAAGTTGATCAATGTATATATGTCCCACTGACTTATACTTCAACATTTTATCTTAAAGTTTGTTTATTCGTTTTATTGTGTGGTTCTAGAAAATGTCCATACCCACCCCAAGGAGATTATTGGAAATTCCAGGGATGGGGAGGGTCTCAAAAGCCAAACTTTTTAAAGAAAAGTATTAATAAAAATTGGAATTTCCATAGGGATGGGATGGGGAGATCTCTGGTTAATAAATACATAAATAATATGTACAGACCCATTATCTGATGTGAAGACTGTGCAATATATCCTGGCCAACGAGTTGCCAAGGTGTAGCATCCTTGTTATCAATTTCAAGTACCAAATTAAAGAAGATCAGCATGTTAGATGGGAGAGGGGAATTTTTCAAAATATCATAAACTAAAAATATATATATTTTCCAAACTCAATCATGTTAGTAGTGTTAGTGTCTATTTATTTATTTATTTATTTATTTATTAATGAATACCTGTGAAGAGATAGTCATACATTCTTGCAAATATTCTGGGAGTCTCCCACATACCATTTAGATCATACAGTCCCCCAGGAAAGTTATGAAATTTATTGTCCAAGTAAACTACTGAACCATGGGCTCCAGTGGGGACAGTGCTATTACGATGCAATTTGCAGATGTGCTACATAATATAAGCTTAACAGTTTTGTTACCATGGCAACAGACTGCATTTCAGGCCTTCCCTGATATTCTAGGCTTTTCTGGCCACCTCATGGCCTTGATTAATGTTTTTCAAGCTGAAAATCACTGCATTATTGAAATTGGGTTAGAGGGGACTGGAAAAGATTGAGTTGCCAATTGGGAACATATTTTTATAGCCATATTAGTGTGTTGCCTGTAGAACTATAAGGCTACCAAGTTTCAATGATCTCTGCCGTATATATGGTCTGCACTTGATGTAATATTGGGTTTGGTGTATGACATCATCAGTCCTCTCATTTGCATATATTTGACACATTTTAAACTTAAATATCTCCAGAATTAATGCAAATATTTGTTAAGGTAAACAGCATTTGTAATCAATAGCGGAATTCTATTTGATACTCCTAAAAATTCTGAATCAAGGGGTAAACATTTGATGATAGTAGCATGCCAAATCATTGAGTTGAATTTATGCTGCTGACATTTACATATACTGTAAGGTGTTGAAGAGAATTTTGCAGGGGAATTTGGTGTGTTTATTGAATTGCCAGAGGTTGGTTGGCTGGTTTTGTTATTGCTTTGTCATTATCTTCTATGTATTTTTTTTTTAAAGCAGAGTGGTTGGTGGCAAAAGCAAAACTGGCAATATTCTCACTTTACCTGTGTTTCTAAAGTCATGTTTTTAGGTTTTTGTGGTCAATCTATTAGTAGCTGCACTGTCTTAAATTACAATAGAAAAGATGTGATATTAATTATGTAAGTTATACTTTGGTATCGTTCATACTAAAATTATAGTATTTTCTGGTTCAATGTTTGCCTCTGCATTAATTTGATTAAACTACTGTAGTTTATTTTTTAATGTAATTTAATTCTGTCAAAAGGGAGGTGGGAATCTGAGAACAATAGTGAACTAGACCAACAAATATACAGAAATCTACCACCATTGCTTTCATGGCTGAGTGGAGATGAATCTAAGTCAGACCAAAATTACTAGAAAAAAAATTATTGATTTATTGGAGGGTTGAAATGGGATCCTGGCTATGGAAGAGTAGGAATTGGGGCCAAGGGGGGTGGGTGGTGTGCTTGTGAATTTAAGAACCTCTCTGCAAGTGAAAACAAACTGTAGGTTTGAAAAGTTTAAAGCGGAGTTAAAAATTATACTGTAATATATCTTGTTTATTAAGGTGGTAATGAGCATAATACCCACTTAGGGTGAGTCATTGAAACAATGACATAATTTATGTTTGTCTTTTCTTAGGTGGTTACCTCCTCGCATATACACCCCACACAGGCATACAATGTTATGATTAGATGATGCAACCTGCTTTCCCATGTTTAACATACACGTAAGAGTATTGATCAGTGGACCAGTGTACAAGTGTGATTTCTCTACTGATAATGAGAATTATAATAAAGATACAAAGCCACTCTGGTGTGATTTATTTAATTATTCCTTAACGGTAAAGTGAACCAGTTAAACCAAAGGTTGCACTCTGTAAGATCAGGTGTACAAAAATTAAATAGAAAATTTCACTACATCAATTTTATTAATTAAGTATACTTCTTTGCAAAATATAGTTGGTATTTTGTTGTACTGGTAAGAATATAATTTGGAAATTTTTTATGGGAAATGTTTCCATTTAAAAATGTAGCTCAGATGCCACAACTATAGTTTTCCTTTCTGTGGTGTTTTCTTTTGTGGTAAATTGCAAAAACAAATTATGTTGACCTACATGTAAGTTAAAAAAATATACAAGTATTAGCTCTTCTGAAAAAAAAAGTTAATTTGTTGTTGTTTCTTCCTGTTCATTTTTTCCTTGAACATTTTTATTTTCCTAATAAGTAGTTTAGCTAGCCACAAAAATGTTTTGTTGTCTCTCAGACCATTTTCAAGATAAAAAAGTGAAAGTGAAGTATGATCATCGCAGTAAATTTTCCAATTTAAGCAACTGGAAAGAAGAAGCCTGAAAAAAATCAGGGCTTCAACGGGATTCGAACCCGTGACCTCCGCGATACCGGTGCGATGCTCTACCAACTGAGCTATGATAGCTCAGTTGGTAGAGCATCGCACCGGTATCGCGGAGGTCACAGGTTCGAATCCCGTTGAAGCCCTGATTTTTTTCAGGCTTCTTCTTTCCAATTGCTTAAATTGGAAAATTTACCGCAATGATCAATTCTTCACTTTCTGGTGTTAACATGAGGTCTGTGTAAAGAAAGGTAGCTAAAGCAATACACGTAGCTTCACTGTTACTTAAAGGTCATTAGTAACACAATCCGTTGTCACTCCTACACCCTTAATGTATACCATTACAACCTGTGTTCTATGATCTGCTAACAAACTGTTTCTCGACTAAGATCTCGACTAAGTAACGCGAGATCTCGACTTGTAACACGAGATCTCGACTTACAACACGAGATCTCGACTTAGAAACGCGAGATCTCGACTCAACACGAGACCTCGACTTACAACACGGTATCTCGACTTAGAAACGCGAGATCTCGACTTTTAACACGAGATCTCGACTTAGTAACGCGAGATCTCGACTTACAACACGAGATCTCGACTTAGCAACGCGAGATCTCGACTTAAAACGCGAGATCTCGACTTAGTAACACGAGATCTCGACTTATAATGTCAGATCTCGTGTTAATAACGCCAGATCTTGACTTAAAATGTGAGATCTCGTGTTAATAACGCGAGATCTCGACTTAGTAACACGAGATCTCGAATTATAACACGTGAACATGAGAACTCGGCAAATCATATATTGTATAACTCGTTAGCACATGGCCAACGTTAACGGTTTACACGTATGATGCAGGCGTTTACTCCTTTATCTGGATCTGTTAGCAACGTTTGTGGCTACAATTTTAAAGATCGCAAGCTAGCCGCTTTTGTACTTTCTTTGGTGTTGTTTTGTTCCAGTTTTGAAGCCGTTAATGCGGTATTGCCATCTTATCTTCCCGCTCTTGGAGTGGTTCACCATGGGAGAGACTCGTTAGTACAACAGTATTTTGATCTTGGTTTGAACTATGTTGAAATTATATCGTTTTTACAGTTAGTTCATGGTACAAGTTTAAGTCTCAGGCAATTAAAGAGAATTCTTCGAAGGAAAGGCGTCACGATTCGATCGAATCGAGTCGAATCGAAAACATTTTCAACCCACCCTCAAAGCCCAGATGCGCTATATTTTCTAAGTCTCGGGCAAATCGACTTCCGGTATGACGAATAGACAGCGAGGGATACGATTCGTTACGATTCGATCGAATCGAGTCGAATCGACAACATTTTCAACCCACCCTCAAAGCCCAGCTGCGCTATATTTACTAAGGCTCGCGCAAATCGACTTCCGGTATGACGAATCGACAGCAAGGGATACGATTCGTGTCGATTCGATCGAATCGTGTCGAATCGACAACATTTTCAACCCACCCTCAAAGCCCAGATGCGCTATACTTTTTAAGTCTCGCGCAAATCGACTTCCGGTATGACGAATCGACAGCAAGGGATACGATTCGTGTCGATTCGATCGAATCGTGTCGAATCGACAACATTTTGAACCCACCCTGAAAGCCCAGATGCGCTATATTTAGTAAGTCTCGCTTAAATCGATTTCCGGTATGACGAATCGACAGCAAGGGATACGATTCGTATCGACTCGGTTGAATCGTGTCGAATCCACAGCATTTTCAACCCACCCTCAAAGCCCAGCTGCGCTATACTTTTTAAGTCTCACGCAAATCGATTTCCGGTATGACGAATCGACAGCAAGGGACACGATTCGTTTCGATTCGATCGAGTCGTGTCGATTCGACAACATTTTCAACCCGCCCTCAAAGCCCAGATGCGCTATATTTACTAAGTCTCGCGCAAATCGATTTTCGGTATGACGAGTCGACAGCAAGGGACACGATTCGTCACGATTCGATCGAATCGTGTCGAATCGACAACATTTTCAACCCACCCTTCAAAGCTCAGATGCGCTATATTTACTAAGTCTCACGCAAATCGACTTCCGGTATGACGAATCGACAGCAAGGGATACGATTTGTGTCGATTCGGTCGAATCGTGTCGAATTGACAACATTTTCAACCCACCCTCAAAGCCCAGATGCGCTATACTTTTTAAGTCTCGCGCAAATCGACTTCCGGTATGACGAATCAACAGCAAGGGATACGATTCGTGTCGATTCGATCGAGTCGTGTCGAATCGACAACCTTTTTAACCCACCCTTCAAAGCCCAGATGCGCTATACTTTTTAAGTCTCGCGCAAATCGATTTCCGGTATGACGAATCGACAGCAAGGGATACGATTCGACGCAGTTGCCTCTGGTTGTGTAATAACCAAGTGCTACAAACAACAACATATTAGCTACAAAATATCCTGAGCAAACTCAAACATGTAATCAGTTGACCACCTTGTCTACTCAGGCCAAGGTGATCAGTCAGCTAACACAGTGCTTGTTGACAGAGTGTCTTGCAATCATTTGTAACAATCAAGTCACTTTCCAAGAACCTCATCATCTCTTAACAAACTTAAACATGCAATCAGTTGACCACCTGATGTTTACTCAGACCATAGGTGATAAGTCAGCTAACACAGTGCTTGTTGACAGACATTGAGTTGCAATCATTTGTAACAATCAAGTCACTTTCCAATAACCATATCATCTCTTAACAAACTCAAACATGCAATCAGTTGACCACCTTGTCTGTAACTCAGACCAAGGAGATAAGTCAGCTAACAAAGTGCTTGTTGACAGACACATTGACTTGCAGTTGTAACAATCAAGTCACTTTCTAAAAATCTGCACATCATCTCTGGTGATGCTTTCCAATGGAGCTGTCACCTTTATCCTCTCTTTTTTTAAGAGGATACTTGCAATTGCACGGATGTGGGCATTCTTTTCTTTGTTCCTAAGTAGTTTCATATTGAACTCTTTTGCAAGTGGCTTCAGGTCCTTTATAAGGTGGACATCATTGATCGTTGCTCTGTCCATCCAAGCCAAGATGATGCTTTCAGCCTATGATAAAGTGAGTCCTGAAATGTAGAGAAAGGACAAATTATAAATTAGATAAAATTATGATTATACAGATTAATCCCAGGTTGGTATCTAGTGATGACAACCACTTCCAACAGTCATCAAGGCCAAACAAGCACAAAAGTTACCAAGAGTTGAAACTGAAGACAGGCACTCACAGTGTATCAAAATATAACAAAAAAGGTGCTTGTTGGAAATAGGACACTTGCTGCAATGATAAAAATTAATTATCACAACACAAAATATACCAGAAAAGCTGTATCCAAAATATACATGGCTCACCGGTGTTGTAGTAGTCCTCTAATTTATTTGACTTTGCCTCATCACTTTCTGAGCTGTCTCCACTCACATAACTTGAGGTATCACTTTCACTGTTGCTCACAGGGGATGGCATGCCAGGTACGTCCAGCTGCTCAGATTCCTTACGTCGTCTTTCATCCATGTGTTTACGTATAATTTGCATTATAGCATTCCTCCCCAATCCTAGTCTTGGCAAAGTAAATTCCTCATCCTTGGCAAGTTTGTCAACGACAGTATGCATTTTTTTTGTTGCATCTGGGTTATTTCGAAACCTTGGTGCTAGAGACCCCAAAGGCCAAACCTGTTTGATGTAATTGGTGATTTTCTTCTTTCTGTGGTAAAGACAGACAATATGAATTAAAATCACTAAAATGCAAACCACATCATCGATAGACTCAAATTGCTCTAGAACATACATATTTAGCAATGAGATGACGCTTCAAATTTACAATAAACGGTTTTTGTGATATAAAATATTAGTTGTAGGGCTATCAAGTAAGGGTCACAGAGGGCTACTTGCTCCTGTGATGTCATAAAAGATGGCCTTGAATCACTTTTGTGATTGGCACCAGGCATCTTTTGACTCATTAAGATTACGAATTACATTCACTAACCTGTGCATATATGTGGCTGATGACAGACCTAAATATGCTAAACTTCTTACAACAATCAAAACTAAATATCTGGAGACTTACTTTGTATTATAAATGGCCCGATCTGCTGTGTTCATTTGATTTTTTTCCGTGTTAGTCAGTATTCTGTCCATCAATGAAAAATCAGTTCTTGACAAGGGCTTGCCTCGCTCACAGCTTCCTCCTTAAATTGGGAACAGATAAAATGTTAATTTAAGCTGGCATGTATATCAAAATCTGATTAAAGCACCATTCTTAATGAGCCTACCTATACGTCCTTGAAAACAAACCTCAGTTAAGGATTGATGAAAATCTTTTTTGCACGAGAACAAAATACATGTAGTCTATTAAAAATGACATTTGATTAAACTAGGAAAAATCAATCCATGCAGAATTCTTCCTGACTTTCTCTACAGCTAACATGGCCAATTAATTACTTATTACGCACAGGATAATGTATCGGAGAATGTTTGTTCTCTCGCGAGTGGCAAGGAATAAACCTTTTCACGGTTTTTGATGCCATCTTGGTTGGGGGTAAACGCCACAAAATTTACAGTAAATGTATGGGAAAAGTCGGGAGTTTGATGCTCGATAATTTGAGGAAGATTGACATTCTAAAATTTCTATGAGTTAGAAATTTCTATGAGTTAAGTAAAGGTAGCTAGCAAAAGATGTTACCGATTAAATTTGAAGGGTTCAGGCTTGCTGAGAAGCGAGAAATCGTATTTTTAATTTTTCATGCAAATGCTTCTAAATTTTCCCCCGAAGAGCGGCTCGGTTCTACAGACAAATATATGAAAATGAAAATCTTCATTTGCGGTTTTCTTAGTGAGACTTCATTTCTAAAATTTGATCGGTAAACTCTTTTAGCTGGCATCTTTAGTTTGTAATTCATAGAAATTGCAGAATGGCAACCTTCCTCAAATTATCGCGCATCAAACTCCACTTTCCCCATACATTTCCTGTAAATTTTGCCGTGTTTGCCCCCAACCAAGATGGCGTCAGAAGCTGTAAAAGGTTTATATATTTTGGATGCATAACAAGATGACTGAAACTTTTTGTAACATAGAAAAGAAAACTTATGTGTTGCAAAAAGTAGCGCAACAGAGAATTAAAGTATGTCCCGAAAATAAAGCCTGAGAAGTGAACGCGAAACAACGCAGCTTAAATCGAAGGCGATCAACTGGACCAAAGAATATGTACCGTATTTCCTCGAATAATAGCCGTCCCTCGATTAATCGCCTCCCTTGAATAATCGCCCCCTTTTGGTGCGAAAATAGAAATAATCGCCCCCGGCTATTATTAATCGAAGAAATACGGCATACACAATGTACCTGTATTGGGTCTTGCACTGAGTTCATTTATTTTTTCCAAGAATTTTCCTTTCTTGCCAATAGTATCGAGTCCTAACTTCTCCATAGCTTCAGTGCTCTGTACAGTAGTCGACAAAAGTATACGTCCATCAATCTCTTCCTGTTCAAACTTTTCTGCGACACTTTCGCTCCCAGTCTTCAACGCCCATTCTTTGACTTCGGAGACTGACCATTCTGATGAAAGGGGTAAATGTTATAATTAGACTACAGAATCGCTTAGCTATCTAAATAACTTAAGAAATGATTGAAGAAAGCCACTACTAACCTACAGTCTTGCTTGGGGAAGATTCGACAGCGGCAAAGTTTTGGCGCGCATTTTCCCGCGTCAGTTTCACAGGTAAGTCTAACTTTGCCGTCGATTGAGACAACACGGAATAGAAATCCTCCCGGGAGCTAACCGAGTCTGTGTCACCTACAGATTCCTCCGTTAGATCCATGGGTTGTTCACTTTCCGGTCTTTTAGACACAGTACCTCCTGGTGAACAAGTTAATGGCAATTTCTTTCGATACAAAATTCCCTTACTACTCGCCATCTTGTAAGTGTCTTCGACGACATTGCAGCACTGGATTACATAATGACTGACAACACCTCTGATTGGCTGTTGTTTCGCGCCATTGCAACGTCATGAAAATATTGGCTTTTCATTGGCTAATTTATGTTTGGGCCCAGTGACAAAGCCACGTACTGCTTTGGCAACTCACTAGAAACGATTCATTAATCGAAAACATGGCGGTTCGAAGCAGTAGAGTTCCGTCTTCCACCTGCTACTGTTCAGCTCGCCGAGCAGCCCACGTTCATTGTTTTTGTATAATTTGCAATGGCAAAGCAGTAAATTATCGTACGCAAATGTCTCACCTCAACTCGAGTGCATTTTGCGATGAAGTTACACCTACAATATTGGAAGAGGAAACAGTGGTGGAAAATGAAACTAGGCCGGATCACGAAGAAACTGGAGTAGACGATCATGATATCGATCCAGATCGCCTTGAAGGTATGCTCTTTTCTTTCTTTAAATATCAGAACTTTATAGCAAGAAAGTTGAGAAGTTCGGCGAGCCTGAGAAAAGACAAAATCCGGCGCCCGGTTGATCATGAAACGTACGTGTACTTCCGAATGTATCATTTTCATTTGTTGTAGAAATTAGATGCAAGCAGTTGAAGTCATTGTACATAACCTAAAAAGTTGTTGCTGAGTACATGAGAGCTTGCAATGTGTGAAGATTTATATTAAACTCAAAGCTCCTCCATAATTCAGGAATAATTGGAACTTGCTCAGTTGGTTATACTTTAGTGAAAATTGTTCTAAAACAATAAATTATTTGCTCTTAATTTCCACATGGGGATAGTCTTATCAATTGTCACCTCTTAAAATTTCAAGCTCTTGATCATTCTATTGTTTGTTGCTGCCATACAAAAACAATTCTCCAGACTAACATCACATGTTCTGAAACAGGACTGCATAGAATCAAAGAAATTGATTTGGTCTATTTTGTTTTTTAGATTGTAGCATCTTCCCTTGAGGGAGCAAAATACTTGGTTCAGTTATGTCAGAACAGCCCCGATGCCACTAGAATCAATCAAGGTGTCCTTATTGGATCTGGGCAATCGCACTTCCTTCTTAGGGAAGAAAGTGCTTCCATTATGGATTACTTCTCAGATTTGGAATCCTGTGTTGTTGCTGATGCAGCTGAGTGTTATCGCAGTGCATACCTACCTATGCATAGAATTGCTGTGGGTGGGAAACTGCACAGAAATGGTGATGTTGTGCTTGCCAAACAACAAAACGCTGAGATTTTTTTTTGCATCAACAGTTTTTTTCTTGTAAATGTAAATAAAAATCCTCAGCCAGTTGTTCTTGGAGACACCTATCAGCTTGTGTGGAATCCCGCGGGTGGTGTTATGCATCACCCGTTAAGTGACACAGTTTATGTGAAACCCTTTGAGACTGGCACCATTCTTGGGCTTAAAGATTTACAAAGAGAAATCATGCTTTTCCCAGATGTGAATGGAAATTTTGCAGTTGTTGATCCATTCAGGGAAAGTATTCCTTTGCCACCTGTCATTGTTCCTGTTTATCCTGAGGAAAATGACATGATCTTGGTTAAAGGAGATGATGATGATGAAATTTGGCATGCCCAAGTAAAGCACGTGTTATTTTCTGAAAAGTTAGTGAAAGGATATTTCTTCATTAAACATCGAAACTGGAATGAAAACAAGCTGTGGGTAAGAGAAAGTCGCTCAAGTCAAATGGATAGCATCAACTTCAGTAGCATACTTGGAATTGCTGTTGGAGAATGGCAACATCATGTCTGGAAAGAGAGCTGACTTGTAACATTGACCTTTTTGGTTGGTTACTGTTAATACCAAGATTGTATTGGTTATGAAGTTTAGAACAGTTGAGTTGCATATAATGAGATTACACTGTCTATTTTTTAGTTCATAGTTCAATTCACAAGCCATCTTTTTTCAGTCATTGATCTTTTATTGATACTTTTAAGACAAACAAACTAACTGTATTTTAATGATGGCAGATAGCAGATAACAATGCAGAGGTATCTAACTTAAAATTGCAAATGAAGCAACTCATGCCACCAAAAAAACAAGTTAAGTTTGGCAAGAAACCTAGCCCTGTTTGTTCAAAGGGTGGGTGATGTTGAATCACTAGATCCAGTGGATAGCATAGTTTGTTTTATTACTTTTGACACTTAACCACTCGCCAGTGATTTACCCAGTGGATAGCACTATCATCCCTTTGCGAACCAGCTCCAGCTGGCCAAGTTGCATGAAAAAAAGTCAAAATTTGGGTGGAAAGTAATCCAAGTTCATATTACAAGCTAAGCTGGATATTCAGAATACAGGTTTGGTTAAAAGAATTACTTCTAAGAAATCCAAACTTGTTTTAGTTAAAAAACAACTGGCAATGTTTGCATGAAAAAATCCAAATTTGGTTGGAAAGTAACCCAAGTTCATATCAGAGGCTAAGCTAGATATTCGGAACACAGGTTTGGTTAACAAAATTACTTCTAAGAAATCCAAACTTGTTTTAATTAAAAAACAACTGACAACGTTTGCATGAAAGAATCCAAATTTGGGTGGAAAGTAACCCAAGTTTGTATTACAAGCTAAGCTGGATATTCAGAACATAGGTTTAGTTAATAAGATTACTTCTAAGAAATCCAATATTGTTTTAGTTAAAAAACTACTTCAGGTTTTATCATAAACAAGTTTAATTGTGATTTTCTTAAATACTAATTCGGGTTTTACTGGTTTATTTATTCTTACTTGAAATATCCATGAATTAACCAACTTGAAACCAAATTTGGGTATTTGGTTAACTTGGATATTGATAAATCCAATCAATATCCAAGTTTGATCAAACTTGGAAATTTGAAAATTTTTCCAGCGTCGAAGGCCGTTTCCTCTTGCCATCCGCCATTTTGTTTTTGGAGAAAGATGCGAGCCCGCAGTGCTAATCGCTGGCAAAATACGCGCCCGCAAGGAGAATCGTTGACAATGTACGCGTCCGCAATAACCGCCGCTGACTGTATGGAATTGTTCGCCATGTGTAAAGCATTGTGACACAATTCATCGTTGCTTACAAATTATACTGCTGAGAGCAACGCCGGTAATCAACAACATTCTCTTACGTTATACAATTAGACTTATTCCAACTCAAGCTTTTTGCTTAATTGCCACTTTACATAATTCTCAATCAAAAGAAGAGAAATAAATTCTCGTTTTCACTGGGTCCTTAATTTAGTGAAACGAAATTTGACTCTTGTGTTTTCTTAGTCTGCTTTGTCTACAAAGTCGTTCATTACTCGGAATATCAGAATTTCAGTAGCGTTTCACCAGTACATTTTATTTTTTTAGAATTAACACCCTGTCTGCCGTCGTGAAGAATTTGGAATGTCGAATTTCAGTAATATTTTGTGTAGAACTTCACCATAAGAAGCATCTCAAAACACAACTGTTGTTTTAATAAATTGTTGTTAGAACTCGGATTTAACCAATGCGAGAGGGATGAAGAACGTGTTAGACGGAACAAACCCAATGAATATAACTTAATATAATCCTTACCGGACACTGACATTTTGACTTTCAATTTCAGTTGATTTGAGATTTGCATTGGAAACAAAACGGGGCAACTTCAAATACTCTTATGAGTCCTGAGATGTAACACGACCAATTTGTAGGTACATAAGGGTCAGTTTTGTGTCTCTGATAGCAGAACAGAAGATTTCAAGTCTTATATCATTTTCCAAGTTGATTTACCTGTCCATAAGCTTAGCTTACAGTATTAGGCAATAAACCACTAATTACTTCTCTCTGCTCCCGTGGAGGTGGATTCGCAATGTTTGATTTGATTTCCATGATCCGTAGCACATTAAAGAAAGCTTCCATGATTGTCATTTGCCGAACAAAGACTCCATTATACTTGTCTCCACACCTTTGTTACGGCTGGAAGAATTTCTTTCAATGTTGACATCTTTCCTTTGGTGATCGTTTTCGTATTTCATCTAAACGGCATCTTCAATTTCTGTCTTGCTCATTTTAGAGAAATATCTGATTTGATCACTGCTGCATGTATACCAACGCAAAACAAACAGACTTATTCCAACTCAAGCCAAATATTTCTTTTTGCTTAATTGTAAAGAAGCATTACACAATTTACAGTGAAAAGAAGAGAAATAAATTCTCGTTTTTGCGGGCTGCTAAATTTAGAGAAACGAAATTTTAGATGTCTAGTTGACCCTTGTGTTTTCCCAGTCTGCTCTGCTCACAAAGTCGTTCATTATTCGGAATATCAGAATTTCAGTAGGGTTTCATCAGCACATTTTGATTTTTTTAGAATAAACCTGTATGCTGTCGTGAAGAATTTGGAATGTCGAATTCAAGTAATATTTTGTGTAGAGCTTCACCATGAGAAGCATTTCGAAACACAACAGTTGACCACTGTTGTCTGTGAGCAAACTTTGTACAAGGTCAATGTATTTTGAGAATGAGCAGGAACAGAATCTTTGAATTCGTATGTTTCGGCAATTTCGGTTGTCTTTCAAAACAGAGTAAAAACGGTTCCGGACCGGTCAGAAATTAGCTTCGCTGTTATCGTTTTATAAAACCAACTGTTACAAAGCTAACTGTTATAATATGTGCGTGATTGTATAATCATTTACTAGGATTAGGATCAAAGGTCATTTTGAGGTGTAGGGTGCCAGATGAGTGAATAAAATGGAGTTTGAAACATGGTGGCAGCGGTGGGATGTCTAATAACGTTTGAACCCGAAGACTAAACCTTTCTACTGTGGAGAGAGATACGAGTGCTATCCTGACTTAACACTCCTACGGCACTTTCAGTAAACAACTCTCTAAATGTCAGACACGGAGACTGATCCGCCGAGCGGAACGGCACAACAAACGCCTTTGGTAATGGCGAGTTCAAGTGTTTCGACTAACGTGATGGCTATGACTCCTGGCATCTTGCCTCCAGGAAAGTTGAACTCAAAATGCAACAGCAAGGTCCAGAGTATGAGAGAAGAGTCCGAAGAATCAGAAGAAAGTGACATAGAATACATCACAAGCATTACGGACCAACCGGAAGTGGTACATGCAATGAAGAAAGAAGAATACCCGAAAGAAATCTACACTGAAATGGTTGTTGCAAAGAAACCCGTGAAATTCCAAGTTGACAGTGGTGCTTCAGTTAATGTAATTCCCGCCGAACTTGCTCCAGACGAGTCACTCAAGCGCACGACGAAGACACTGCGAATGTGGAATGATACGACACTGCAACCTCTTGGATCCTGTCGCATCATTATTCAAAACCCGACGAACGGAAAGAAGTTCTCAGTGGAATTCTTAGTTGTTAGGAAACAACTAACACCAATCATAGGAGCGCGGGCAGCTCAGCAAATGGGCCTAATAACCATCAATGAAGAAAATTTCAAGATTGCACAGCCACCTAAACGGATGAAGCCAGCAGTCAAGAGCCTCAGTACAACTGAAGAAATTATCAAGCATCACCTTGCAGTGTTCCAACCGGAATTAGGAACGCTACTCGGAACGGTGCATTTAGAAGTGGATCAAAACATCACTCTCGTAGTTGCGCCGCCTAGACGTGTACCAGCTTCACTCAAGGGCCAGCTGAAGCAGGAACTGGACCGTCTGCAAGAAATAGGCGTTATTGCTCCAGTAGACGAACCCACCCAATGGGTCAGCGGTTTAGCTGTGGCAGTTAAGAAGACCGGAGCTTTGAGGATCTGCCTAGACCCCAGACCGTTAAATATAGCACTTAGAAGAGAGAGAGATCAGCTACCTGTGCTAGAGGACGTACTTCCTGAGTTGTCTGAAGCACGAGTCTTTTCCACAGTCAACCTAAAATCTGGTTACTGCATTGTGTCTTGGCACCAGAATCAAGTGTCCTTACAACATTTGCCACTCCCTATGGCAGGTACCGTTGGTGTCGTCTACCTTTTGGTCTATCCGCATCGTCAGAGATATTCCAGAAACATCTACACCATGCCCTCGAGAACCTGGAAGGAGTCCTGTGTATTGCAGACGACATCCTGATCTGTGGAAAGGGGCAAAATGATGACGAAGCTACCTCAAACCATGACGAGAACCTGGAGAAGCTGCTTCAAAGATGTCTAGATTACGGCATAGTTCTGAACGCAGACAAGATGAAACTGCGCCAAAAAGAGGTTCCTTACATGGGTCACCTGTTATTGAGCGATGGTCTGAAACCTGACCCCGCTAAGGTGGAGGCTGTAACCAAAATGCCTAGACCAGAAGACGTGGAAGGAGTTCAAAGGCTCGATGGCATCGTAAACTACTTGGCGAAGTTCCTTCCCAAGCTTTCGGAAATCATGGAGCCCATACGTCGCCTGACAAGAAAAGACACACAATGGCAATGGTCCGAGGAGCAGGACAGCGCATTCCAGAAGATACAACATATGGTCACACAAGCTCCAGTGCTGAGCTATTATGACCCTTGCAGTGAGCTCACTATCCAATGTGATGCGAGTCAAAGTAGCCTCGGAGCAGCTTTACTTCAGAATGGCCGACCCATTGAGTACGCAAGCCGAGCGTTGACAGGGACAGAGAAACGATACGCGCAAATTGAAAAAGAGATGCTGGCTATCGTTTTCTCTCTTGAGCGATTCAACCAGTATACATTTGGTCGACATGTCAATGTGGAAAGTGACCACAAACCACTAGAAGTGATTCTTCAGAAGCCGCTTTCACGTACACCAAGGCGATTACAGTCAATGATGATGAGACTGCAGAAGTATGACTTCACCGTCCACTATGAGCGCGGTAAAAACATGCACCTGGCCGACACGTTGTCGCGAGCTTTCCTCCCGTTTGAAGGTGATAATGAGGACGACCTAGAGTTTGTGAACATGGTCAACTATCTACCCATTTCTGACGAGCGCATCACTGAAATTAAGGCTGAAACTCGGAAAGATCATTCTTTATAAAGTTTATCTGAAACCATTCTCAAAGGTTCGCCAGAAGAAAAGAAACTTGCCCCTGAACTGACTCACCCATATTTTGATATGCGGGATGAGTTGACTCTTCAAAATGGATTGATTTTCAAAGCAAATGCTGTGGTGATCCCTAAGAATCTTCGTGCAGACATGAAAGCAAGAATTCATGCCTCCCATTTAGGAACAGAGTCATGTCTAAGAAGAGCACGTGAATGTATCTACTGGCCCGGAATGTCGGCTGAAATCAAGCAGTACATCTCAGGATGCGAGATATGCAGGGAGTTCGATACAACGTCGCAACCCAATGAGTCCTTGATGAGCCACGAGGTCCCCTCTCGGCCCTGGGAGAAGGTAGGCGCTGACATCTTTACGCTGGATGGTAAAGACTATTTGGTTACCATCGACTACTACAGCAACTTTTGGGAGGTAGACAGGTTACCAGACACCAAGGCAACCACAGCCATCCTGAAGCTGAAAAGCCACTTCTCCCGCTATGGAATACCTGATCAAGTCGTGAGCGACAATGGTCCACAATTCACCTCCAAAGAATTTGTGTCATTCGCAAAGACCTGGGACTTTGAGCACCTAACCAGCAGTCCCGGGAACAGTAAGGCTAATGGCAAGGCAGAGTCTGGAGTAAAGACAGCCAAGCGTCTCCTACGGAAGTCTATCAAGGCTGGGACTGATCCGTATTTGGCTTTCCTTGATTATAGGAACACTTCTACCCAAGCGATGACCACGAGCCCTGCGAAGCGTCTGATGGGCAGGCGGACCAAAACGCTCCTCCCTACGGCACAAAGCCTCCTTATGCCTAAGACAACCCAGTCTGGAATTGAAAAGAACCAGTTGAAAGAGCGCCAACGGGACAAGCCAAGTATTACGACAGAAACACAAAGGATCTACCAGTACTACGTGAAGGGGATGTCGTACGAATGAAACCCTTTAAGTTAGGTGCCAAGTCGTGGCCGAAGGCCCAAGTAACTGCAAGATTAGATGAGCGATCTTACACGGTAGAGGCTGAGAATGGAACTGTCTACAGAAGAAACAGGCAGCACCTCAAGAAGACATCAGAATCACCGATTCAGCCCATTCAATCAGATCCAGTGGATGACTCGAGCATTCCCAGTCCAGATTCACTCAGCATCCCTACCTTATCTGCAGAACCAGTTGACAAACCCCCACGATCGACCTCTTGTGAGAGCAATACCGATCAGCACCAGAGGCCAAGGCGTGACAGGAGACCCCCGGCGTACCTGAAGGACTACGTGTGCTCATGATTAACCATTTCAATTTACTAACTCTTTTGTTACAGTTCAGAGACTGATCACAGATTATTTCATTACAAATGCTTTGTTGAGCTTGGACCCTTGATTTATCTTGATTTCGACTAAGTGAAGAACACTTAAGTTTTTTCTTTATTTTTATGAAAGAGAGGATGTTACAATATGTGCGTGATTGTATAATCATTTACCAGGATTAGGATTTGAGGTGTAGGGTGCCAGATGAGTGAATAAAATGGAGTTTGAAACACTAACGAAACAAGCGAATTTCATGGCAGTTATCATTATGCTGGTTTGCACGCCAGAGACGTGGTCATATTTTAAAACAAGAAAATTATCAATCCTTCTTAGTTTTTAATTTCATAAAATGTAAGATCTTTTACAAGTTCTGAGAAAATATAATCTTTCTTTTGGTCCCATATATTACTAAACCGTAAAATTCTGAGTTTTATTTTATCTGCAACAAGACACTTTTTAAGAATAATAACACAACTACTGTTCGGATGTATTACTCTAAGAGTAAAATTCGGCCCGATTTGACCCGATTAGACGAGTTTCGGTCCCGCGATTCACATTCCACGGGCTGGCATCAGACAAGTCCAAAGATCACAATGCGCCGATTGAGAGGAGTTTTTGTTGCGCTATGCAGATTCCATGCTTTTATTTACGAGGGTTGGCATCAGACAGGTCCAGAGATCACAATGAGCCGATTAAGAGTGCATTTTCTGCGGATAAGCAAACAGGTATAACTTTGGGTATAATTGTACGATATGATCAGTATTTCCTGTACATATATGAACTTGTGGCAGATCAGGCCAGATCAAATTCATGACATGTATAACATTACACGCGTCACGCTACTTGCGTTAAATAACGAAGCAAGTTGAATCACTCGAAGACGGATCACCTACAATTCATTCTCGCTGACTTGTTTTAGATTCCTTTGGTATCAATATCATTTCAACCCATAAAACAAGGTAACTAACGACAAACTTAAGATTAAAGTTCGTTTTATTTTAATACAGAGCCGGGTAAACATTCTTGAAAAGGGATTCTAACCTGTATGACAATCTCATGTTTTTGGAAACATTTTGATAAAGGCTCGTAAATACTTGAATTCAACCCTGACATGAGAAGAAATGGGGGATCATAATGAGCCGATAAAAACTAGCATCTAATGCGCACTTTCCGTGAACAAGAAAACAGATATAAATCACAAAATTAGTATTGAGCAAGGGTCAGATTGGGCTAGATCGAGCCTAATCGAAAATGAAAATGCGCTCCTGTTTTCTTTAGTTAGCATTGCACGCGGGTTACACTTTTTTGGTGCAGCAGTGGATTTCTTCGCACTCTAAAATAAGTGACACGAGGTTGCCCGAAGGACCTTTGACTATTTTCAGTTTCAGTTGAATGTCAAGTTTAACAAGTTTTTTCATGTGTATGTAGATAAGGAGTGTTTCTTAACAGAACTGTAGTTTGTGTGCAAAATTTACGCAAGGTGGATATACTTTTTGGAAAAGCAGATTAGCATGCTTCGTTAATTTCAGTCGCCTAGCAAAAGATAATTGGATAATGGTTCCTGGCACTGCAGTGCAAATCTAAGGAATACGGGCATACATGTTCTTAGTGAAACGAGAAAGCGCATGAAAGCGCAAGCAGTTGCTATTTTTTTTTCCTACTCGCGTTATTTGCAAAATTCTTTGATTGAAACTGCTCGTACAATTTGAGAGAATTTTCGAAAATCACTCGCTTTGTAAACCCTTCATTGTACTTTCAAACTCCCTCAAAAATACTTTTATTGTTGCTCATTTTTTAAACTCCAAATTCTGCATATATTAATTACGATATCCAGTGTAGGGTTATGCTGATGTAAACAAAGATGAAATTTTCTTCTTTTAATTTCCTGGGCCATATTTGGTTTGGTTGCCTGCTGTTCATGGCCAAGTTAGGAATATTACACTGTATATATCAGTGCTATACGAATGCGAGGGGTATGGGGCAAGGGGAATAGAGGGACGGGAAAACCAGCAAAAGGCATTTACTGATATTGACTTAGTCGAAACACCATTTATTCCCCACCTTTTATTTTGAAACACGACCCAGTACTACTTAAGGTTGTAAATAAATTGCCATACATTTTCAATAAAACACCACCAATAAAATACAGTCAAACCTGTATTAAGCGGACGCCATATTAAGCACCCTCTATTAAACGGACAGCTGTGCAAGTTCCATTTTTCTTTTCCCACATTTACTGTAAAAAATACCTGTATTCAACCGACACCTCTATTAAGCGGACGCGGACACCTTAAACATGACTTTTATGGTCATTCCTGTTGTTACAAACCTGTATCAAACGGACACTGCCAAAAGAATGCATGGTTGTTTTTTATCCACGTTTTAGGATATCGGTCATTTAAATTTGCCAACAACCTGAGCTGTCACAGAAATGCAATATTTTGTTATTTGGTTTTGTTTTTACAGAGTTTTTGTTTTTGTTTGATTTTGTAAACCTATCATATGATTCAATCGATATAGATACTGTTACTGTATATTAAATCGCTTCACCTCATGTACTTGTCATTGTTTACGGAAATACGGTATTTCAGAGTTATCGATCGTTCACGAGACTGTTATTTGTCCCTTTCAAGGTCTTTTAACCCTTTGAATACCAACTACGCATATATGCATAATTAATGGTCGTGCTCTTTGTACCACCTGTGACGTCATCAATTTAAATGTAATTAGATATTCTTGATAAGCTGATAGTAGTGCTAGGCTAGCTCTTTCCGCACAATGGTCAGGTTTAGATATCGACGAGATTCCGACGTCGCAAATCGAAAAACAAGGTTATCAGTTTTGGTGCAAAAACGGTGGTAAAATGGTCCACAACGCCTATGATTGATCAAGGTCCATTTCTAGGCTTCGCCCGTAATTAACATCCAACTTTTCACCGCAGCCAGAAAGAACATACAATGCAAAAGGTAGCCAGTGTAAAAGGGCAGAGAAAAACAGAAAGGAAAGGGCCAACAACGAAATTGAGAACGGTTAATGGCAAAAAAAAAAAACAAAAAAAAAAACAAAAAAAGAAGAAGAAGAAGAAGTCCAAATTTTGGCTTATGCGCATGCCCGTAATTGAAGTTTTGCTCAATTTTGTACCTAATCCTCGAAAAAGCTCTCCTTTTAGCAAAAAAAAGCTTTTTTAGGACAACTTAGGCTTATTTAGCGTCATGGCAGCTAAAAAACCTGACTAAACGTTGAAAAACGGTATTGTTTGGCAAAGGTTTGGTATTCAAAGGGTAAAAGTAAAGCACAAATTTTCTCTAAAACTCTCTTTTTCCCCATAGATCGGTCCAATTGACCATTCTTAGTCTCTAACGAGCAAAATTTGGCTCGATGAAAGATTTCATACATTTTTGATTAATACTGACCAATATTGATATGACCCTTTTAAGACATTCATGTCCAATACACCCAACTAGAGTCGATTCGTCTGAGGCACTTGACGATTCGACTCGATTCGCACGGAGTCGATCCGCATCACCGGAAGTTAAGACCCGTGAAATAATGATACATAAACGTTTCTCGTTCTTAAAACGTGACTACAAACTTGAGTCGATTCGTGTGAGGTACTTAACGATTCGACTCGATTCGCACGGAGTCGATCCGCACCACCGGAAGTCAAGACCCGTGAAATAATGATACATGAGCGTTACTCGTTCTTGAAACGTGACGACAAACTTGAGTCGATTCGTGTGAGGTACTTAACGATTCGACTCGATTCGAACGGAGTCGATCAACCTCGTTCCCAGGGTCTCTCATCTTACCGCCCTCTTCGCTCGCTTCAGGGGGCGGTGAGATGAGAGACCCTGGAAACGAGGTTGGGAGTCGATCCGCACCACCGGAAGTCGATACCCGTGAAATAATGATAAATGAACGTTTGTCGTTCTAAAAACGTGGCGACAAACTTCGGTCGATTCGGTGAAGCACTTAACGAAGCGACTCGATTGGTCGGGAATGTTTCCTGCAAAGTGGAATCGTGTCCCTTGCTGTCGATTCGTCATACCGGAAATCGATTTGCGCGAGACTTAGTAAATATAGCGCATCTGGGCTTTGAGGGTGGGTTCAAAATGTTGTCGATTCGACATGACTCGATCGAATCGACACGAATCGTGTCCCTTGCTGTCGATTCGTCATACCGGAAGTCGATTTGCGCGAGACTTAAAAAGTATAGCGCATCTGGGCTTTGAGGGTGGGTTCAAAATGTTGTCGATTCGACACGATTCGATCGATTCGACACGAATCGTATCCCTTGCTGTCGATTCGTCATGCCGGAAGTCGATTTGCGCGAGACTTAGTAAACAAAGCGCATCTGGGCTTTGAGGGTGGGTTGAAAATGTTGTCGACTCGACACGATTCGATCGAATCGTAACGAATCGTATCCCTTGCTGTCGATTCGTCATACCGGAAGTCGATTTGCCCGGGACTTCAAACTTCGTTCAAACCAAGATCAAAATACTGTTGTACTAACGAGTCTCTCCCATGGTGAACCACTCCAAGAGCGGGAAGATAAGATGGCAATACCGCATTAACGGCTTCAAAACTGGAACAAAACAACACCAAAGAAAGTACAAAAGCGGCTAGCTTGCGATCTTTAAAATTGCAGCCACAAACGTTGCTAACAGATCCAGATAAAGGAGTAAACGCCTGCATCATACGTGTAAACCGTTAACGTTGGCCATGTGCTAACGAGTTATACAATATATGATTTGCCGAGTTCTCATGTTCACGTGTTATAATTCGAGATCTCGTGTTACTAAGTCGAGATCTCGCGTTATTAACACGAGATCTCACATTTCAAGTCAAGATCTGGCGTTATTAACACGAGATCTGACATTATAAGTCGAGATCTCGTGTTACTAAGTCGAGATCTCGCGTTATAAGTTGAGATCTCGCGTTACTAAGTCGAGATCTCGTGTCGTAAGTCGAGATCTCGCGTTACCAAGTCGAGATCTCGTGTTATAAGTCGAGATCTCGCGTTTCTAAGTCGAGATCTCGTGTTCTAAGTCGAGGTCTCGTGTTATAAGTCGAGATCTCGCGTTTCTAAGTCGAGATCTCGTGTTGTAAGTCGAGATCAAGTCGAAACTTTGCAAAAGACGATTCGCGACGAATTGGGCGAATCGACTCGAATCGTCAAAAAATTCACACCCCAGTTACTGCCTACTGCGAGTAGACTTCAGGGAAACGATTCCACTTTGCAGGAAACATTCCCGACCAATCGAGTCGCTTCGTTAAGTGCTTCACCGAATCGACCGAAGTTTGTCGCCACGTTTTTAGAACGAGAAACGTTTATTTATCATTATTTCACGGGTATCGACTTCCGGTGGTGCGGATCGACTCTCTTCGCTCGCTCCAGGGGGCGGTAAGATGAGAGACCCTGGGGACGAGGTTGGGAGTCGGGCGCACGTTAATTTCACGTTGTTCGCGTATAAAGAAATTACCTAAGTTAATTACCTAATGTTAATCCAGTGATATTGAAATGTTATTCTTCAATTCGAGGTGTGCTTTCTTCACTAGAAAAGCTTTGGCTTTGTTCCCCAACAACGATTGGTAACAGAGCCCAAGCTTTTTTATGACTGGATCGATTGGTTAATTTATTATTACTTCACAATCCTTTCTGATAACCTGTTTCTTATTTCTACATTATAGTTAAAGCTCGTAATATATGTTTACAAAAAGACGGCCGTTATGGCGTTTTCCGCGGAATATTGACGCTGGTTTGTGCACTTTACTAGAACACTGTCCGGATCATCAAACTACGGTGGCCCGTAAGGGCCATCTGGATTTGAGTTTCTTTTTTTCGAACCAAAATATTGCTGTCGATTTCATTTGGGTCTCAGTAACACGAGATCTCGACTAAGTAACGCGAGATCTCGACTTGTAACACGAGATCTCGACTTACAACACGAGATCTCGACTTAGAAACGCGAGATCTCGACTCATAACACGAGACCTCGACTTACAACACGGTATCTCGACTTAGAAACGCGAGATCTCGACTTTTAACACGAGATCTCGACTTAGTAACGCGAGATCTCGACTTACAACACGAGATCTCGACTTAGCAACGCGAGATCTCGACTTATAACGCGAGATCTCGACTTAGTAACACGAGATCTCGATTTATCATGTCAGATCTCGTGTTAATAACGCCAGATCTTGACTTAAAATGTGAGATCTCGTGTTAATAACGCGAGATCTCGACTTAGTAACACGAGATCTCGAATTATAACACGTGAACATGAGAACTCGGCAAATCATATATTGTATAACTCGTTAGCACATGGCCAACGTTAACGGTTTACACGTATGATGCAGGCGTTTACTCCTTTATCTGGATCTGTTAGCAACGTTTGTGGCTACAATTTTAAAGATCGCAAGCTAGCCGCTTTTGTACTTTCTTTGGTGTTGTTTTGTTCCAGTTTTGAAGCCGTTAATGCGGTATTGCCATCTTATCTTCCCGCTCTTGGAGTGGTTCACCATGGGAGAGACTCGTTAGTACAACAGTATTTTGATCTTGGTTTGAACTATGTTGAAATTATATCGTTTTTACAGTTAGTTCATGGTACAAGTTTAAGTCTCAGGCAATTAAAGAGAGTTCTTCGAAGGAAAGGCGTCACGATTCGATCGAATCGAGTCGAATCGACAACATTTTCAACCCACCCTCAAAGCCCAGCTGCGCTATATTTACGAAGTCTCGCGCAAATCGACTTCCGGTATGACGAATCGACAGCAAGGGATACGATTCGTGTCGATTCGATGGAGTCGTGTCGAATCGACAACATTTTGAACCCACCCTCAAAGCCCAGATGCGCTATACTTTTTAAGTCTCGCGCAAATCGACTTCCGGTATGACGAATCGACAGCAAGGGACACGATTCGTGTCGATTCGATGGAGTCGTGTCGAATCGACAACATTTTCAACCCACCCTCAAAGCCCAGATGCGCTATATTTACTAAGTCTCGCGCAAATCGATTTTCGGTATGACGAATCGACAGCAAGGGACACGATTCGTCACGATTCGATCGACTCGTGTTGAATCGACAACATTTTCAACCCACCCTTCAAAGCCCAGATGCGCTATATTTACTAAGTCTCACGCAAATCGACTTCCGGTATGACGAATCGACAGCAAGGGATACGATTTGTGTCGATTCGGTCGAATTGTGTCGAATGGACAACATTTTCAACCCACCCTGAAAGTCCAGATGCGCTATACTTTTTAAGTCTCGCGCAAATCGACTTCCGGTATGACGAATCGACAGCAAGGGATACGATTTGTGTCGATTCGGTCGAATTGTGTCGAATGGACAACATTTTCAACCCACCCTGAAAGTCCAGATGCGCTATACTTTTTAAGTCTCGCGCAAATCGACTTCCGGTATGACGAATCGACAGCAAGGGATACGATTTGTGTCGATTCGGTCGAATTGTGTCGAATCGACAACGTTTTCAACCCACCCTCAAAGCCCAGATGCGCTATAGTTTTTAAGTCTCGCGCAAATCGACTTCTGGTATGACGAATCGACAGCAAGAGAGACGACTCGTGTCGATTCCATCAAAGAGGGTCCTCGAATCGACATCCGGTTGGTCGAATCGTCAAGTTAAAACACGAATCGACTCTAGTTGGGTGTAGTGCACAACCCTCTTTTGAGACGAATTCTGAGGGAACCTGTTTTCAGCAGACACAATGTATTAAGCGGACACTAGCAAGGGTCCTGAGGGTGTCTGCTTAATACAGGTTTGACTGTAGTCACGTAACACTTTGTTAATGAACCATCACAAATTTTTTTTTTGTTTTTGATTTCAAGTTTAATAGGTGTATAGCAGATAGCTGAGAGCTGACACAAGCCAACCAAATTCGTCACAACAGTACACGTACATAAAAATGATCAGACAAAGTGGTGACGATTGCGTTCAAGAACTTGCTTACAAGAGTCACATTAATTCTAAAGAAGACATTAAATACCACAACCAACAACTTAGCATTGCCAAAGAACTGGGGGACAGAGCAGGAGAGGGACGTGCTTATGGCAATCTTGGCAATGCTTACCAGAGTCTGGGTGATTTTAAACAAGCCGTAGAGTACCACAACCAACATCTTAGCATTGCCGAAGAACTGGGACACAGGGCAGGAGGGGGACGTGCTTATGGCAATCTTGCCATTGCTTACCAGAGTCTGGGTGATTTTAAACAAGCCGTAAAGTACCAGAACCAACATCTTAGAATTGCCAAAGAACTGGGGGACAGGGCAGGAGGGGAAGTGCTGATGGCAATTTTGGCAATGCTTACGGGAGTCTGGGTGATTTTAACCAAGCCGTAAAGTACCACAACCAACATCTTAGCATTGTCAAAGAACTGGGGGACAGGGCAGGAGGGGAAGTGCTTATGGCGGTCTTAGCATTGCTTACCAGAGTCTGGGTGATTTTAAACAAGCCGTAGAGTACCACAACCAAGATCTTAGCATTGCCAAAGAACTGGGGGACAGGGCAGGAGAGGGACGTGCTTATGGCAATCTTGGCATTGCTTACCACAGTCTGGGTGATTTTAAACAAGCCGTAAAGTACCACAACCAACGTCTTAGCATTGCCAAAGAACTGGGGGAAAGGGCAGGAGAGGGACGTGCTTACGCCAATCTTGGCAATGCTTACCTGAGTCTGGGTGATTTTAAACAAGCCGTAAAGTACCACAACCAAGATCTTAGCATTGCCAAAGAACTGGGAAACAGGGCTGAAGAAGCTTGTTCATGCTTTTGCTTAGGACGCGATTTTGAATTGTCAGGAGATTTGCCGAGAGCTCTTGATTATTACCGATCCAGTGTAAAATTGATCAATGACACGAGGGCTCTCCTTCAGTCCGAAGATGATTGGAAAATATCTTATCGTAATTGGTGCCCAGACGCTTACACTGCGGTTTGGAGAACTTTGTTAAGGCTTCAAGAGACTGCTGAGGCTTTGTGTGTTGTCGAGCAAGGACGAGCACAAGCCTTAGAGGATCTTATAAAGGCACAATATGGCTCTGAATAGCTTACGATTGGCTCACCTGAAGACAATGTAACGATCGCAAGTATGTCAAGTGGTATATTCATGCAAACACTGGTGTTAGCACTAGAAATTAACAAAATCCATTTCTGGCTACTTAAAAAAGAAAGGGAGGTTCAGTATAGGAGGAAAGAAATAGAAGGCGAAGATGCTGTTACCTTCTTAGAGTGTGTAAGAAAAGATGTTTTTAAAGAGTACAAAATTGATGGAAGAGTTGCCTGTGAAAATCGTTCTCTGGATGAGCAAACAAACAAAATTTCTCCCAGCAGAGAATTCACCGAGGAAAGAGAAAAAACATTAGCCTGCAACAACAATTCTTTGCGCTTCTTTCATAATTGTATCATTGTCCCCATTGCAGACTTACTTGAAGGCGACGAATTGATCATTGTCCCCGACGGTCCATTATGTTTGGCTCCGTATGCTGCATTTTTAGATGATAAATTCAAGTATCTAAGTGAATCTATCAGGATACGAATTCTTCCCTCGTTGACGACTCTGAAACTGATCGGGAACTTTCCTCAAGACTACCACAGGAGCAGTGGAGTATTGCTCGTGGGAGATCCATTTGTTGAAGAAATTCGAAACGACCAAGGCGAAGCCATTTTATCGCCCTTGCCATATGCCAGAGAAGAAGTAAAGACAATAGGAGAAATGATCGGTGTCGTACCTCTCACTAGAAATAAAGCAACTAAAGAGGAGGTGCTGAAACGAATCGGTTCAGTTGCCTTGGTACACATTGCAGCGCATGGCAATATGGAAACTGGTGAAATTGCTCTGGCTCCGAATCCCGCACGGATATCCAAGATCCCTGAAGGGAAAGATTTTGTGTTGAAAATGGCGGATGTGCGAGCGGTGAAGCTGCGTGCAAGGCTAGTTGTGCTAAGTTGCTGTCACAGTGCACAAGGTAAGATTACGCCTGAGGGTGTGGTCGGTATTGCAAGGTGTTTCCTGGGTGCTGGTGCTCGCTCGGTTCTCGTGTCACTCTGGGCAATTGATGACGAGGCAACAATGGAGTTTATGAAAGGTTTCTACAGGCATTTGAATCTTGGATGTAGCGCAAGTGTAGCTGTTCACCGGCTAGGAGGTGTCTAAGAGAGTCAGAGAAGTTTGGTGCGGTAAAACACTGGGCTCCGTTTGTTCTCATCGGCGATGACGTGACCATAGAATTTGAAGAAAGCCAGTGAAAACATCGTGAGTAAACCTTTTTCTAATCTTTAAGGACGCAACATTTATTTTTAGTTGACAAAAGTGCTAATATAAAAGTTGTTAATTATTATTCTGAACAGCGTCCTTCATGGAAATGCAAAGTGAGCAGCTCGCGAATGCTTGTGCCATTACCTAACTGCGTGCAGTTCTTTGATCATTAGAGATTTTGCCTTTTTTCACGCCAAAAGAGAAATTTTATGAAAAAAAGAGTACGGGTCTAACACAACAATTAAAAGCACGCCTTCAACTGATGCGTGTTTCCGTTGTACGAATTCAGACGATCTTTACACCTGCTTTCAGTGTTACGTGCATAGGCGACATCGTTCGACCATCTTTCGACATGTAAACGGCTGAAAGATCGTTTAACTGTATAACTGGCAATTTTTCCGGGTTTTAGCGGAACAAATAACCAATATCCTCAACCTGACCTCAAATGAATGAAGGAGGTTGTGGACTTGTCAGGTTTCTCCATTTACGGGATAATTGAAACGATTTTAGTGTTGTCGGTCGGCTGTCAATGGTGACTTTCGGTAGAATTGGGCCGCTACCGCTCAGTTAATATTCGAAAGATGTAAACATTCAAAACAGTCAATTCATCTCTCGCAGAATGTTTCCTTGATACTCCTAGCCTTAGTTTGATGTCAAATAAATCCATCGTTTATAGCTAAAAGTCGAGTTCGATCGTAAAGAAACCAGTTGTGGTTACATTTTTTACGTAGGCCAGGTTACATAGCATGTCGGGAAATGGCATGTTGAAAGACGGTCGCTATGCAAGTAACAGTGAAAGCGGGTGTGAAAAGAAACCAAAACGTGTCTCGACGAAGTCACGCGTGATCTGCCATCTGCGCGCGCAACCTGAACATGAAACATGAAGTCTATTTCTCTACAGATGTACTTAAAGCAATATTGCGCGTAAAGCAACCCGTGTTGCTATCAAATTATAGAAACACTGGTGGAAGTTTGAGAGAACTGGAAAGAGCTGTGGAAACATTAGCCTGTCGGCCCTTGTTCCCACAACATTTCGCGTTCCCCGACTTCTTTAACTCGATAGAAACACGGTGCTGTTTGACAGAATTCTTGGTCACCATTATTTTGTCAGTAAAAGGTAGTTTTCTCATTTGTCTTTCTGTTTCAGATGCTGAATGATCAAGAAAAGAGAAAGCTCCTTGGTAATTAGTTACCTTATAACATGAAATTTTCGCGCCAGGTTAATTTCGCGAATTTCGCGATTTCAAAATTTCGCGAAATTAAAGTGACGCGAACAATAAGTGTCCCGAACATAACCTGACGACTCAAATTATGTTACTGTTGACATATAGTCCAGCAGTTGCGCGTTTGTTAATTTTGACGTTATCGTACCTTTGATATCGATTAAGTCGGTTTACTAAATTGGAGGACATGTTTAACTAACATTGTTAAGGAAATCAATGGGGGGTTACTCGAAAACGCGAAGTTAAAGTGATTCAAAATACAAAATTTTCGCAAAATCGCGGAATTTAGGTGTCGCGAAATATGCGCACCTAAAAATCGCTAATTAAACGTGTCGCGAAAATTTCATGTAATAAGGTAAGGTTTTTTCTGTATCCTTTTTTCCAATATGTGTATAATATGATGCTACAAACCAACCAAAAGCTAATCTTTTGCTGCATCGTTATATGTTTCCAAACAGAGAACAGTTGCTGTCAGAGCAAAGCTCGAGGGAAAAAGTCACGTAAGCTGAATTTGATCCGTTCTCTTCCAAGGAAAGAGCTGTTAAATCCAGAGGTCTTCTCTGCCTGAGGGTGGACAATGACACTTATTCAAGTACTTTTATTGTATTTCTATTTTCGTTGCAAATCATTGCCAAAGCAAGTTCCAGATTTGGACAAGTTTTAAGTGAACTCCCAGGCGGGCTACAGTAACGCTCCCCGGGAATGAATGTACAATGTTTATATTTACAGTATATCTTTATATCTTACATCGTCTGCCATGAAACATTCAGCATCTAAGCCGAATCAGCAGATAAATGGTAAAGAAGGAAAAGAGATAAAAAGGAATGCTAGCGGAATAGCCTTGAACTCGCCTACTCGGCGAACCGAGTCGAGTGCGGATATTTACACATTTACGAAAAAAGACTAAACGCGCAATTCATCGGCCTGTCTGTTTTAGTAGAATATGGAAAAACACTCTATAAAGGAGGGGAAAGGAGCGTTTGGAGAAGATGCCTTGTCAGATGTCAGCTGACAAAATTCGTCGGTAATTTCGCGGCAGTCAACTTTTGTGCCAGAAGAAGCTAAAGGAGGGCATCGACGAAACATTCGCTTGCGATTTGCGCTTGCGTTTAAATGTGGAAATGCGAAGCGTCTAGTCTATCACTTAAGAGAAGAAAACAATCACCAAAAGCCAAGATTTCTCTGCGAGAAATTGCAGGAAGTAAACAAAAAAAGCGAAATTCGACTCCGCGGATGAGATCAGTTGCTGCCAAAATTGTTACTGCTCCACGCAAAGGTTGATACATTTTAATTGGCTTATCACGATTTGCGGTTCATTGACTCGTTTTAAAAATTTACGTTTTTGTGGATAACTCGTTCGCGTTTTAAGTTTTTGAAATAACTTTTTTTGGAAAATTCAGATAAAGTAAAAGTCTTGAATTTGGTGTAAAAAAAAAAAAAAAAATTTTGGACAAAATAGGCCTTTGAAGGTCTACAGTAACCTTAAGTAATGACCGGTAATGGGTCTGGGGCTCGCGTCTGTTAGATGTAAGGGGACGCGTAAAGGTCTCAGTAACAAAAGGAGTGCCGAACGAGGTCCGTAACTGGCTTATTAAGCGAACCAAACAATGACCACATCCTTAAACACAACAACAACAGTTATGTTACATCAGTTGTCAGTACCAATCAAAGAAAAGCAAGAGACTAAAGTCCCTGGAAGCTACGACGGAGCAAAGAGAAACCAAACTTTGGAATTGAGGTCAATTAGGGTTTTCAATCAGTTTGGTAGATAATTGGAAGTTGACTATCGTTGGCAAAGAAAAGAAAGCCGCTCACTACACTTTATTGCCTTGTTTCCATAATGTCTCTACTTACAAATAAGCTCGAGGTCTTCATTTCAGTTAACAAGTTTCATTACAGCACGCTTGGACGTTCAAGCCCGTTAAAAAATAACAACAGAACTTAGGAAGCAATTATTAATGAGTTTTTCTCTTGTCAGAATACGCCATTGGTGCCCATGCCCTCCTCGGTTTAACTCTTCTTGGATAGACTTCTTGAATATTCAGCTTCGGTTTCATCTGAAAAGCAGTATTCCCTCATGGCTTCGCAATTTTTTTTCTTCCTTTGAACACATAAACTTCGCTGAAAAGGAGAAAATACATAATTTATGTTAAGTCTTTGCCAACTGGAGTGATATACAATAAAGTTTCAATAATCATTTATATCGTTGAGATTAGCGTTAAGTTTATGGAAATCAATAGTTTAAACCCAGGAAGAAGCTATAGCGCGGTTGTCACTTTATCATCGAAAGTAACACGCCATTTCCGAGATGTCCTTTTTCTCTGTGTCAAAACGAGTCTTGGTGCGAAATCATTCATATGAAAATGCGTTTCATCTATAAGCTCATTTTCATGCAAATCAAACTCATTTTCATAAGAAAAGTTTTGCACGAGGACTCGTTTTGAAACAGAGGCGAAAGGCAACTCAGAAATGACCTATTCGCGCTTGCTTTGGTTTTGTACTACCACGTTAAGTGGTTGACTGAAGAAAACTCGCGCCACTCTGTCATCCAATCGAAGTAAAACCAGAACCAATCGCTACTCCCCTGCACAGTTATTTTCCCGTGCTTTACGTCGGCTGCAAGTATCTGCTTGAGTTTTTGATTGGTTTACTGGATTACCTGCCTCTTGTGTGATTGGCCAGAGTGATTACTTTGGTTTTTGTTTTACGACGCTCGATTGAAAAGTGCCCTATTGACAAAGACATTAATCTTATACGTGGGTTTTTCATATGGGGTTTGGGTCTCCCGTTCCGCCATATTGTATTTAATGACGTCACAAATGCCTCTTTGGCTACATCACGAAAGAGCTCTTCGTCATTTTCATCAAAATAACAAGATCGTATCGGCTTACAAGAAAAACATTAACAAGCTCATAGATCATAGAAGTTAAGGCGACAACAAGAAAGTTACTTCAATTTTAACTAAACAATGTCCTCCAGTGTCCTTTAGAACCCAGTGTTTGGGATAATATGTGGAAAAATTAATGTGTCCGCGATATTGGTGCACTTCTGTGGTCGCACTGATGTGGGAGTGAAAGATAATATTTATAGACTATGCTGTAAATATTATGAATCTTCATTTCGGAAGGGGGTTGTATTAATATTTACATCTATTATCATAGGTAAAAAGAGTTTTTAAAGAGTAGAAAGATTTTTGCAGTGTTTAAGAACACATTCAGCAAGAACTTCTTAAATTTTCTCCAAATTAAACCACCGTGGTCCACATAAAAATATGCCAAGCAATTATTGACATTGATGTCATTAATATGCTAAAAGAACAGTGTTGCAAGATCCACAGTTTCAAATTTCGAATTTTTCGACGTCAAGTGAAAATGATCTATAACATACTAGCAATTACAAGAAGGACATGATCACGAAGAATGTGAAAGTAAACGTATTATATTGTCCCTTTTTATAAGAATATTATCGATTAAAGACTTGTTTATAAGGAATCGCCTTGTCTCTGGCACTGGCGGTACCCTCATTTTTGATCCAAACCAAAAGCGAGAATGTTTAAAGCATTTCTTTATGAATCATTATAGCGAGCTGCCCACATACACGAGTGAAAAAACACAACGTTTGCTTGGGGGCAAGTTAAGCAGAAGAAGATCACTCTCGTAACAGAAATAGCTATTCCCCAAGTAATATAATGTTCCATTATGACAATGCGGCGTACTCTTGCTACGCTTTTGTACATTATGCTAACATCTTTTTCGAGCATTTTAGTGAGACAAAAGCATTAAGCAGTATTTGAGCATTTTAGTGACATTCTTCCCGTAAATTAGTTTTTTTTTTTTGTTTGTTTGTTTTTTTTTTTGTTTTGTTTTGTTTTTTTTCACGTACAGAAAATACAAAATAAAAATTATTTTATACGAGAAAATCGAGACAACTTGAAATTGAAAAAAACAAAAAAAAATCAAATGCCATCCTATTACAGCCGAGTGGAGAATGAGAAGAGGTCAGTAGTAGTGAAATCAAATTAAAAGATCACTTAGAGAATTATCTTTTGGTGTATTAAAGCTCTTATGTGCGTTGAGTTATATTACGTATACGTTTTTTAAGCACCCTGAGCTGTTAAGTGTGTTAAAACGTTAAAATCATGAAAATTTAAAAAACCCCATTTAGGAGCATTAACCGAGCAGTTTAGTGACATTTGGGGGGAGGGGAGACCGAGCATTTTAGCTGCAAAAATGGAGCAGTAAGGTGGAGCATTTTAGTGGAGAAATATAAGCATAATGTACAAAAGCCTAATACCAACATGGCTACCGTAATGTCATGTAAAAATACTCCATAGCGATAAGACAGTAGCCAGTGATGAAAGCTGTTGATTGTGACAGCGAGTGTTTATTTTCACTTTTACATTGCTAATAGAGGACATGCTGAGGCTTATTATTATTATTATTATTATTATTATTATTCACAAAAGCACAAGTTCAGTTTGCCATCAACTTCACTAGTTCTTTTTATTTTTTTAGTTATTTATTTCAATTTAGTGGCCAGTGATTACACAAAAACTAGATGAAATACTATACAATCCAAAAATGTCCCATAATGATGGTCAGCAAAAGAGATGTTAATCCCGATGTAAGGCAGACCACCTGATAAAATAAAAACATGTTTAACGGCTAAATCAAACATTTCTTGAAGTTAAGTAGTCCCTTACTGACTTTTCAAAACTGGAAATACTTGAAGCCTGACGAACTTAGACTGTTCATAGCCCTCTATTTTCTCGTATCTCTATTCGATTGCTGAACGCGCGAACAGAACAGCCAGAGAATTGGACGCCAGCGAAACACGGAGGACTTTACTGGGTAGGGGCTTCGCTCACACACCCCACGCCCCAACCCCCGCGTGCTTCGCGCTCGCTTCTGTCGCTTTTTCTCTCGCGTGCGTAAAAAGAGAGGCTGTGAACAGTCTAGACAAACTGACAGTGGCAACCATTCTACATGTGAACACAATCCTATTAAGTAAGTCCTAGCATAATTCTTCTTCACTCCTACACCTCAAGGGGTATCCCACAAAACGTGAATAAAATTTGATAGAGGTTATGTCGATATTAAAATACCCGTTGATGACTGTATATATAAAAAAAATACATCAAACAAAAAACTTCTGTCCCCTAGAGATAACAAGTTTAGTTGTAGTGGTGAAGCGATTTCACTCCATCACCCCTTCGCTCCTTCGCTCCTTCGCTCCTTCGCTCCTTCGCTCCTTCGCTCCTTCGCTCCTTCGCTCCTTCGCTCCTTCGCTCCTTCGCTCCTTCACATAAAGAAACCCAGGAACGGGGAACTCCGATATGAAAAGGCAACGGATGCTCGTCGGAAAATTTGATTTTAACTTCCAAGGAACGTTGCTTGAGCTTCATTAGACCCCTAAAAGATACCACTTGAAACGAATAGGTTCTATTACTAGCCACTGTTCAAGAAGGGATCCCGCGCGCACTTGTAGACCCTACTCACGTACTCGAGACATCAGCGGAAATCAAGCCTGAAAACAGAAATTAAATGAGAGCGTTTCTTTTATTATTTCCTCGAGTGCACCCTAAAGGATACTTTGACAGCTAAAAATGATGACGTTTCGTCATCAACACCCTAAGTGAGACCAGAATCCTTGATTTGTACCCGAGACGACGAGCATCCCCGACCTTTTCATATAGGAGTCCTCCCCGGGTTTCGAACATCAGCCGTCTACGAAGGACATATTTAGGTCCGCACTTAACATTCCCATTAGGAATTGTCTGAAAAAGTAAGACACTTTGTTTTTTCGTGAGTACACAATTTATTTTCAATTTCAACTATCGTTACGCTTTAGGATTTAAAATCTTCTTAGGTTGAATTTGCCTGTTATCCTCTTCCTTTCAGGTTTGTTAAAAATGATTCCATGCACTTTATTGATATTGCCACTTACTCCTACAACGCTTGTGTTGACATGGTATAAGTTGAGGATCACTTATTATGCTCTAGGTTTCTTTGCTTTTCGGTAATGAAATGGCCAAAGCTAAGTAAGTGTACAAACCAGACTAAAAAAAGATAGAAAGTTTAATGTTAACATTGAAGATCCCAGAGGGAGAGTTACATTTGGGGGGCGATGGGGAGCGTTCAGGGTAAGGGGAAGGAAGATTAGTAATCCTACAGTCTCAGTAGTTATGGAAAATTTTTGAGATACTTAAAGGTCAGCCCACATTAGGGGACATATTGCGGGTACGTTAAGCTTGAACAACCCCCTTTGTGTGTACCCACCAAACCACTGCTGGTAAAATTGGTATCCTTCTTTGCAAATCATTAAGTTACATTGAAACCCTTCTTAAGAGTGCCTGCCTGTAAAAATCAGACAAATTCTTAATTTCGCGGCAAGGGTCGAAAATTCGATTTCGCTCATATTGTTATGGTAGATAGACTAGGGCATGACAAAAACTACTGGATAGTTTTTTTGGCAAAATATCCTTTTATTTCAAAGAAATATGCAAATTACCAAATTCCGTTAAAATCGTCATTTGACGCACCATTTTATTAAACAAGTTTGAGAGCCTCGCATGCAAAACCACATCATTCTTCCGTCTTTAAAACACTCAAATATTTTTGTGCAATGTTTAAATGTGTACTGAGTTGATTTTAGGGAATGTGGCGTTGTCTTTTTGGGTGCACAATAATTAAATTTCGAAGACATGTATTTCATTCACTTAAAAGTACTTCGTGAATATAATTAATTTTCACCATGTGCGAAACCTACAAATAGACCAAGCTTCTGGTGGTTGAATCGCAGAAGGATGGTCTACAGATTCCTGTAAAAATTTCTTTGGGCAAATGATTGTGAGCGACGCGAGAGCTTTTCAAAGGACGTCAAAAATGCAAATATTTGACCATCCGTCGTCAAATTTCAATTTACGAGTTAGACGTATATTTTAGCATGCGCCACATGACTTGACCTATGTTAAGTTAAAATAGACACAGAGCTGATAATTTCGAAATGTTCTAACCTTATTTGCTGTAAAAGGCAGGTCCAAAGCCGATTTGACGTGTTTCTAGTCGATCTCTCGCACGTAAAGCAGATGTTTGCTTTTGTTTACACAAGGTGAACGTCCGATGTACATCGCCTACTGTCGACCTATTATTGGTCGAATACTATGAATCTGTGACCATCTTTCTGCGCATATGAACATCACTGCATCTAAGTCTAAAACGGCTAAGTCATTTGTAGATAGTTGCTTGCTTTGCGCTGCGCCAAAATATTGCGTTTGATCGATTGCTGACCATTGCTGATAAGCGTGTCGGCGCAGCACAATCTTACAGCCGTTATTGTTCGTCACGCAATGCTGTCACGGCATATACTGCACGTTTTGGTCTATTTTGTATAGAGTACTCTCAGGATAAGTGAAACAATTTAATCATTGTTCATCTGTTTTTTCATATATATAATAATATATGTGTATATTTATATAATCATATTCTATAGTGTACGTGGCCTCGGTCCAAATCACGTTTGTTGTACGTTCTGATGTTTCAGACAACAGCTGATAAAGCTAGTACCTGTACTCACTACAACCTCGTTCCCAGGGTCTCTCATCTTACCGCCCCCTGGAGCGAGCGAGGAGAGACCCTCTCTCTCCTCGCTCGCTCCAGGGGGCGGTAAGACGAGAGACCCTGGGAACGAGGTTGTACTCACTAGAATTTTAAGAAAATCGCCATAAAAAAATTATAGATTAATGAAGCAAGAACTAGCTGAAATAAAAATAGGAAATCACAACGTGTCTAATTCGTGAGAAAAACAGACTAAATTTAATTAGTAATTACGTGAGTAAATAGCCCTGGCCACGCCATTTTATTTGGCGTATTTTGTTTGCTTAGTGGCGAGGCATTGGTATGTAACAGAAAATAGAGGAGTGTTGTCAATACAGTCCAAAATTATCGTCAGTGAAATATTGTAAATAAAACACCTGTTGACCGGTTACCTCCGCGGCCATCATTTGGTCATTCCGACAAGGGTTTCATTATTGTCTTTACCCCAATTAAGCGGCCACCCAAAATTTAAGAACTTTGTTTTGGAAAGGGCGATGGCAGATAAGAGTCTGAAATTGAAGGTGCTTGACGAGTGATAATTCAAACACACGTCTATCATGATTGTATTGAATTGACTCCATGCTCACCAAGAAATTTATAGCCCGATAGCGCAAAATTAAATATTCAAGGTATACCAACCTCTATTTAAGCGGCTAGCCCCATTAAGCGGTCGCCACCCATTTCCCCGAGGGTAGCCCACTGTATTACATGTAAACCAAAAATAATTGCATAGCGCGAAAAGACATAGGTATGAGCTTAACGTTACAGTATTACGCAGGGGCATGGTAGGTAGCGGTGGTCGAGTAAAAGATAACAACAGGGGCGATGGTAAATTATTCATTCTTTTCATTTCTTAATTTAATCTCTTCCTAATCAACACGATTGTGTGCTCCCAGTGATTCCAAGCCTTACGGAGCCTTACGTATTAGGATAGAAATTGTCCCACCCCTACCCCCTAAAATGGGATGACAGAATTGCGTGACGAACAAGGAACCGCTGCAAGCAAGGATTCAAGCCATCAAACCATGATGATCAAACGTAATATTTTGGTGTAGTGCAAAGCAAGCAACTATCTACGAATGACTTAGCCGTTTTTGACTTAGATGCAGTGGTGATCATATGTGTCGATCGAGGGTCACAGATTCAGCGTATTCGACCGTTAAATAAGTTGACAGTTGGCGATGTACATCGGACGTTATGTAAACAAAAGCAAACTTCTGCTTTTTGTGCGACGAATGGTGAGAGAAACACGTCAAATCGGCTTTGGACCTGCCTTTTACAGCAAATAAGGTTAGAACATTTCGAAATTATCAGCTCTGTGTCTATTTTAACTTAACATAGGTCAAGTCATGTGGCGCATGCTAAAATATACGTCTAACTCGTAAATTGAAATTTGACGACGGATGGTCAAATATTTGCATTTTTGACGTCCTTTGAAAAGCTCTCGCGTCGCTCACAATCATTTGCCCAAAGAAATTTTTACAGGAATCTGTAGACCATCCTTCTGCGATTCAACCACCAGAAGCTTGGTCTATTTGTAGGTTTCGCACATGGTGAAAATTAATTATATTCACGAAGTACTTTTAAGTGAATGAAATACATGTCTTCGAAATTTAATTATTGTGCACCCAAAAAGACAACGCCACATTCCCTAAAATCAACTCAGTACACATTTAAACATTGCACAAAAATATTTGAGTGTTTTAAAGACGGAAGAATGATGTGGTTTTGCATGCGAGGCTCTCAAACTTGTTTAATAAAATGGTGCGTCAAATGACGATTTTAACGGAATTTGGTAATTTGCATATTTCTTTGAAATAAAAGGATATTTTGCCAAAAAAACTATCCAGTAGTTTTTGTCATGCCCTAGCCTATCTACCATAACAATATGAGCGAAATCGAATTTTCGACCCTTGCCGAGTTATTTTCCATTTTTATGGACAGAGACTCTTAAGTATATAACCTGACTACCCACTACAACTCGAAACTTACCTATGGGTAAATTACGAGTTAAAAATGGAAAGAATTAGTTCCCCCCTCATTTTTAAGTAGATACAAGCTAGATTTCTCAGCAGTTTTTGGTCAAATACAACAACAACAACAACAACAACAACAGTAAGCTATATTTAAACTCAGGAATAGAATATAGCATACAAGGTGCAAGTTTGACCGAACCAATTTAGAGATAATTGCTTAGATGTAGTGTGTTTTCTGTCATTACTATTTTTTCATGATAGCAATGAGTTAATCGTTGTTGAAAAGATAACAAAGAACATTTCACGATTTGCGTTCATGAAAATGTTCCTGCTCGCCCAAAGGGAAATTCGCTTTGTTTGCAAAATTTTATAATTCAGGCTCTGCGTCAATGCTTCTGTTTCTCAAGTTCTGTTTGTTTGTTTGTAATTTTTAATTTATTGTCAATAAACTCAGACCACAGGAAACCCGAACAACATAATCTTTTACATTCATGTAAAATAACATGTAAAACTAGTGTATCTAAAAGATAGTAATGCTGCGCCACATTTCGCTGATAGAGTGATTTAAGAGATTTATATATATATTTTTAAAAGCACCCTTCCCACCTCAAATGGTATTCTGTCGTAGCACGGGATTGGTTTTCTTAGTTCATTGACTTCATACTAAAACGAATTCGACTGTTTTTTTTTGGGGGGGGGGGATGGGGCAGGGTGGAGATAATTTGTGTGTAAAATTTTGACAGGTCTTAAGGTATTTTTTTTGAAACTTTTTCAAACTTCGTTTCTTTTCATTATCATTGGTAATCATAACCTTGGTGTATGATGAGTCATTGCTATGGTAACATCTCATGTCGTTTTTGCTTTGAAAGAAGTTAGGCCAAGAAAATACATAATTACTGATCCCCTTTATTTGAAATAACTAACACTGACAGTTTATCGCATAGCAATCCTTAGGCGTCATTTGTATCATTTGGGCATTTTTGTCATTAAATACAACTGTTGCCTCAACTGTAAGGATCAGTTCAGTGATGCCATCATCATCAAGATCTGCAAACTCTTTCTGAAAGTCAGCATCCTGTTCTCTTTTGATGGTGTACAGTTGTTTAACAGTATCGTCAAATATAATTAGGGATACTGTGTCTTTGCCAGTGATCGTACGAATACTGGCCATAATTTTATTGCGACATTTGGTCTTCAGTTGCATTAGGCCACACTCGGAACATTGGATGATTTTCTTGTCACTATGCATGACTTTTGAGTGGCACTTGTTGCAGCTTAAATATGACTGAACATAGTTAATTCCATCCGGTGGAAATTGCACCTTCAATTGTTGTGTCTTGTCTGGTACATCATCCTGCCTTTATTTACAGTACTGTATTTGGTCAAAGTTTAATACATTTAGTTTGCGCCATTAAATTCTTTAATGACAACATGTGATATATTGTAACAGTGGCCAGATTTCATTTTTCTTGTGTCTTGCGAAGAGAACCGCTGTTATCTGTAAACAAGGCTACTTGTTTAGTTAAAGTTTTCCCGCGAACATTTACAGTTTCAACAGCGCCAACGAATAAAATAGAAGTAGACAGCACGATATACTTGCGAGTTTGTCTGGAAATTTAGAGGAACTTATTGATTCTTGTTCTGGCTTGTCTTTATGGGTGACAGGTTATGTAAATAACCAACTATGCTTAGTCAGTCTAAAATAGAAGGACAAAATTATTGAGATTGAGTTGTTACTGATTAGATCAAAAGAAGTGAATACTGGGAGTAGATAGTATTGTGTCAATCTTTTCATTGAGCTGGATTAGTATATCACAAGGTGTGAGAGGTCTTGGTGGATTCCAATCGAAAATTCTAGCTGCTTGAGGATTTTATAATGATATCTTCTTATGTATGTTCAATTTCAAGACAGGTACTGCATCAATTTAGGATAACATACATTTACAGCACAGAACTTGCCAGGTATTTCATTCACAATGTATGGTCACATGCTACTCAAATTCGGGTGAAAATTAAATTATTGGAATGAAATAGGAACTCTTTGATCGAAATTGTGGGTTAAGTATATTTTCAATATTGTTCAATTTTTATCTTGTTTACTAAGCAAATGGTAAAAATAGTAAACAACTTACCACTTGAATTATTCATACTGGGGTCTCCTGAAAGAGAAATTATTTTGAAAGAATTACTTGTTATTCCTTATGATTACACATACAAGCAGTTATTTAAATTTGTTGTTTAAAAAGCTTGTTTGTGATTTCAAAAAGTCGCTTCAATCTTTGTTCCTCCTGTTGTCTGCATTTCAAGGTGTTTGATTTTCTAATACTTTGAAGTCTATCAAAAGTATTTTGGTCTACTACAAGTAACGACAATTTTTAACTCTACTTAAACCTACACATAGGTGATGTCCAATGTTTGTTCAGACTTTCCAATATTTACCCATGCTTTTGGTAAAGGTTATCCTTGGCTCTTGTGGATATGCAGGGTCTATGCAAGTTTAAGTGGTTGCTGTTGTCTCTCATGAACTGAATTGCCATATTGTGCAGAAACATCCACGGGAGCTATGGCAACTAAAGAAGGAATGTTTTCAGGTATTGAGGGGCCGATATAATTGTCGAACTTAACAATAACAACAACAGGCAGATCTGAAGGTTTATGAGGAGTGGTATAAATGATATCCATTATTGCTCCTGTTGAACCATTACAAAGACCAACAGATGGCCATAAGTTCATTGTAAGCATAACGAGGGCACCCGTTAAAATAAATAGTGTTGGTTCCAATCCATACATTTCCTGAGGACTAATTTTGGCAGCTTGAGAACTTGAACGTTTTGCTTTAATTTTTGCAATTGGTTGTTTGAGTTGTAAGAGGGAACTGTAATTGAAAGTTGCCACTTCTCCATTGGTATAAAATAATCGAGTGGCAGAATAGAATTGATCAATGTTATTAGCTTGTGCTGGTTGCGTAGTCAATAGCAGTTTCCATTCACCTTCAGATATATTTCTCCATTGGGCAATCGTAAAAGTAGTTTGATAATGAGCATTCTGGACCAGCCAAAATTCCCAAGGTCAATTTCCGGGACACTTTTTGACCTGTAGGAACTTTGAATAATTTTTTTATTTGTCAAAGAAGAAGTTAACCTAAATAGTCCCAAATTGTTTTCGTTGCCATTTTGCCTTTTTGAATATCCTGCAAATGTTTTTGTTTTTCTTCAGAAGAGTCTTGTTTGAATTTTTGTTCAGCTAAGAATCCTTTCAATGCTACTTCAGTAAGTTCACAAAGACCAGGATCATTCTTCAATATAGCTGTCCCATGACAATGAATGCTACCTCTTGCTTGGAATCCATATCTGTACCAGTGCCATTCAGCCTAAAATGTACCATACAACCAATGTTTTATGAAACTTTGTAAGCGTTGATTAAAAAACCAATCAGCAATGTGTGGATTGTCTATTACATTTTGTCTCCTTTCCTCGTTGGTACAATGATTTATTTGAAAACAATGAATGCAATTCTGGCCAGTGCATGTCTGCTGATGAGAAGGTAAAAAAGATGGTTGGGGCACCTTTGCTGTTTATTATTGATTTCAATTCATTTCATCGTTTTTGCCAGTAAGCATTACTACCTGTTATGTTGCCCACAAATCTTGATAGCTTTGTCATAAAATTTGTTGAAGCATTATTTGATCCCATGTCACACAATTGCTCTATTGTAACAGGAGCGTCACCTGGATTCTGTTTGATGAACACAGAACTTTGTTGTAAAGTGCGTAATTCTTTGAATCATATTAAGTGCCCAGTAGGGAAAGCGTGGATGTTTAGCAAAACGATAAACCCACTTGCCGCTTAAGAATTCTCCAAATCTTAAAAGATGTTTAATGCTTTGAGAAAAAGGAAGATGTCTGTTTAAACTGTGATTAGTTGGATCACCTTTTCCATCAGGAAATGATGTTGGAAATACCATTGTAGCTAAGTATGGCGTTGTATATTCATTGAATGGTTTATTTTGAGTAGATGGCCAATTCAAAATTTTCCCTGCTATTTCCTCTTCAATTTCCTCTGTTTCCTGTTTTCCATTGTGTTAAAAAGGAAGAAAGCTACTAGTTTGAGTATCCTTGTTATAGACAACATCATGAATCACTTTCTAATTCCTGGACAAAGTTTTTGTCATCATTTTTTGTTTCAAATGTTGGAAGGTCTGATGACATACCATTTTCAGGCAGACAGTTTAAAGCATGTTGATTAATATTAACGTCGCTGTATTGAGGATTATCTAGGGTTAGCCAACGCAATGCCTCTTGAATGTTATGTCTTTTTACAGTGACTTCTTTGCAAGAGTTGTCTTTCCCTGTCATTTTCACGAGAATGAAAGGAATGTCTTTAGGCTAACGAGGCAATGATTTAGCAAGCTCTTTTAACATCTTGAGGAAATCTGATACAGTGCCCAGAATAGCCTCTTTGTCGTCCAGGTTTTATAAAAACTCTCCGCCATTATTGGAAGAGCTCTGGCTATTAACATTTCTTCTATTTGTGTTACACCTTGCAATTCCTTAGGCACTGAAGAAGGTATCATACCATTCTCCCTTGAAATTTTTTTTAGGAAACTGCTTATCTCTTAAGCAGTTGGCGCACACAGAGCTAGAAAGTGTTTTCAATTTTACTATTTTTGCGAATTTTGGTTTTCTTTGGCCGGGCCTCAAAGCAGATTTTACACTGGTAAATAGTATGATCTAGGAATCTGTGAAATTTGGTCATATTTTTTAAAGCCAATTTATCAATTGCATTGGATTTCATTGGGAGCTTTTTATGTTTACCACTTGCGTTTTGACTGCCTAGCATCTTTTTAGTTTGGAAAAAAACTATTTTTTTGCTTTTGAGTTTTTGCTTTGTGTTTTTGTCTGTGAGCACTTTTGGTTATTAGCATGTAATTGTGGTTTTTTATTTATTGTATTTTTAATTACTGGTATTGTAAAATGAAGATATTTTTTGCTTTGATATGCCATATTTGCTATTTTGTCATCATTTCGTGAGTCACAAGCTACTTGATCATCTACCAATCTAAGTTTTTTTGCTATGTGTTATTGTACTATGTTGTTGTGATTCACGTTTTCTATCTTTTTTGTGCTTTGTAGTTTAGCACTTTCCTTTGTCAACATACCCTTTGTTTGTCTTTGCTCAGTATAAATGTGCTTTCTGATTGTTTTTTTGCACTTGTTTCTTTCTTTCTATCATGGTTATGGATATCATCTGACTCGGAGTTCTGAGAAAACTGGTGCTTTAAATCACTTAAACAAACGTCTTGCACTACATCATAGTGAATTCTCTTTGATTGTTTCAAATAAACTGAACAACTGTTTATGGTTTTTCACCATCAATCATGGTTCTTGAAAATTTAAGCCATTTGTATGTATCCCCAAAATTGTGTGTATACAAAAATGTCCGTGGATATGTATGAGTGAAGCAGCGCTCAAAATTTCAATATCTGTTCCTCAAACTCTATTTTTGGCCATTTGAGAGCTGGCTAAATGATACTGTTGTGTACTGTAGGAGAGAGTTACCCATTTTCTTTTAAGCTATGTTCACATACCTTCAATGCCTGCCTACTTTACAGTCGCTGAAAGAAATTTTCAAAACATTGGCAATTTACTATATGTCTCCGTAAAAGGTACGATTTTAAAAAGCAGTATCAAGTTTAAACACACAGTGGGAAGAAGGCGTGCGAACACACCATTGAAATGAGGCATGCAAAAACACACCAACAAAAATGAGATGCGTGTTTAAACACATCAATGACTAGTGTATGCAATCTGCAGGAAACAATCTCCTGCAACAAAAGGGAGTAGCTGCTATTAAAAAAGGTGTGCAATGTCATGCAATCTATGCAACAACGACAAAAAATTGAAACCGCTTCCTGGAACTTATTCAAAGATTTATTTCTTGGTTGTCTTCAACCTGATGTAAAATATTTGAAGACTTTTCGTCATCTTGATTTGATATTAGAATTTGGTAACGACACAGTGTTGTGTGAAATAGTTAGCCTGGGTAGCTTGGCGGTTTAAGTAAATTGAACGTGCTAAGAAAGCGGCAAAGCCGCGAAAACGAGCGGCGAAGCCGCTAGGAGCCTGAGGGAGAGATAACTGAGAAACCGCCTGCACGAATGACCAGCATCTTTTGTTAGTCCAATACGCTGGGTACTGGCCATTCCCATTGGATCAGAAAGCTAACACGTCAATCAAAATTTTCGGTAATCTCCCAAGGGACAGCTCCAAGAAACAACACTGATTACAATGCAGAGTTTTGGCGCGTAACAAGAAAATGGTCGAGAAAGTTCTGTCGAAAGCGTTATCGCGCCTAAATATTCTTCGTGAAGATCGCGAAATGGTTCTCAAACCTGAGCAAGAAACAGCTGTAAGCGAGTTACTTCATGGGAGAGATGTGCTGGCCGTTTTGCCAACAGGCTTTTTACCACAATTGCTACTAATCTCGCAATCTGGTTGGCTAATTTGCCGTTGTCGATAAGAGTCCAGACAACGCCACTCGCGTCAATGTGTCACGCAATGCCTTTTTCAGCTCGCGCTCTGAAAAAAGCATCTTCTTTGACGTTCGAGACCCTGTATCATTAATTGTTATTTCGCCGTTGAAAAGCATCATCGACGACCACATTTCAGAGATGTTGTCGCTGAACTTCACAGCAATGGAATTGCTGTCTGACAAAGTGAATTTGGTGCGAAATAATCGGCCGCAATTTCTTTACTGCTCTGTAGAGGCAGCGTTGGAGAAGCCGTTTCTTGCAGCGTTGCGAGAAGACAGCGAACTCCATCGAGCTGTGTCGGCGATCTTAGTTGACGAATCTCACACGGTGGAAGCTTGGACGGGGAAATGGCAAGATTCGATATTTGCTTTTTGCAGCGATTTTACCCGGGGTGGGGGGGGGGGGGGGATGGTGTACTCCCTCATCTGGGCTATATTGGTATGTGCGGCCCCAAAAGATATGGTTTTTCAGCTATTTTGGTCATAAATAGGGTATCGATTTTAGCTGATTTTGGCCATTTTGGTCATAAATAGGGTATGGTGTTTGCACTCTAGCGTTGATATGGGCATGGTTTCATGAAAAAGCGATTTTTTGATCATTATCAACAAAAGTCCTTCACAAATTATGTTTACGGTAATTTAACATTAGTCTGAACTAGGGAACTAATTATAATGCAGGTCTGAAACAGGGTTTTGATTTGAGGGTCTGGTAGTAAATAGGATTTCGAATTTTTGGTCAGGTCAAAAATAGGGTAGGGAATATAGCTGATTTTGGTCATAAATAGGATAAGGGTTTTGGGAAGCGGGCCGCACACCCCCAACCCAAATTTTCTGAGAGTACCCCCCGGGCGATTTTAGTATTCGGCTGCATACGTTTTGATAATGGACGCTCATTGTTTTCAATTGATTATTTGTTTTCGTCAGGAACAAGCATAGCCAAGCCTCTAAGCCTGTTCAGGTGTTCCGTGGTGCCTAGGGAAAACTGTCCATTCTTCGATCGATGAGCAAAGACGGTAAGGAAAGAATATCTCTTTTCATATTTAAGGTTACTTAGTATCGTTTCATATAGTAAAGATTGTATGAGCATATTTTTATCATGCATTACCATGAATTTAAATGATCGTAGGTACTTTATTTGCGTATATTTAAAATTGGTTCTTGATAACCAAGATTGTATCACTGTACTGATCAGTTCGGAAATAAAGCAGTTGTGCAAGTTAGTTTTGGGAAAAAAAAATTAATTACTCAACGTATAACATAACTTACTTTAATAGGTCTCTAAAAAATATTGTGAGGTTGGTGGACTGTTGGTGCAACTTTGTTATCAAATGAACGTAAGGGAAGACGAATGGGAGTGCTTTCCCTGCGTCGTTTAACCTCTGTAAACTGTAGTCAGTGCACTAGTATCTGATGAATTTTGTTACTTGTAGGGACTCCAGTTTTGGCACTGACTGCAGTGGAGCTTCAGACAAGGAGACAGAAAGAACTGCCATGGATGAACTCACTATGAAAGACCCCATCTAGTTGTTTGTCAGCCCAAACAGATGCAATCTGCAGTTTTCAATAAACAAAGTGACACGAACTGACATGTACTAGCAATTGGATTGGCTGGTAGAATTGATAGAGGAGTACAGCAAGGACACACCCAAAACAAGTGTATTTTCTGACACCGTGTATTCTATCGCACGTGTGTTCAACTACCTCATGGGGAAACTTAGAGAAAAAGCCTAGAGAGAAAAACGCAGGCACATCAAGGAAACGGATCCATTGCCTCATTGCCATATTCCATTCCCTTTCACATAAAGAGTACGAAGAGAGGCTACTACTTTCATTTTAAAAGAATGGAGCCGGTGAAGCGTGTCGCCATTGCTTCTACAGTACTGAGTATGGGGGTTAATTTCCCAGATGTTCGGTACATCGTGCTATTTGGCCCTGCCAGAAGTTTACTTGATTTTCATCAGGAAGCTGTGAGAGCTGGTCAAGATGGCCTGCTTGCCGATCAGTTATTTTGTATGTTTATGGCCAACAGTTGGCACACTGTGAGGGGGACGTGCGCGAAATTTTTTAGAAACAAGTGGACGCTATTGGGTGGCAAGCTACAAGAGCTTTGATCCAAACATCGTCAGCTTGACAGGCTTCTGGTAGGTCGCGGAAGAAAACAGTCAAATTGCGCAGGATTTTCAGGGACAAATTCGCGGGAAAAAACGGCCGATTTCGCGGGAATTTTCGAGGCCATTTTCGCCGAAAAACGATCGGTTAAACACGGCTGATTTCGCGAAGGTTTTCTGGACAAATTTAGCCGGAAAGCGATTCGTTTTGCGCTGATTTGAGGAACGTGTTTCAATGAAACTAGATGCTCTTAGAGCATTTACTCAGGCTTCGTACCTTCGTATTGAACACAATAAAAACAAATGAGAGAATCAGGATATTAAAAACACAAGAGTTACTCTTAGATATTTACTATTCAAGAAGCTTCGTTGAATATCTTCTTTATCCAACTCCATGTTGTTTGCCTCATCTTCGAAGTTATGTTCTGTTTAGGTTGCGGTTTGCTTTATGTTTTGACCACGGGGTTATTTTTAATAGTGAACAGCATTTGCTCTGTTAACAACGAGGCGTTCTAGAAATGCGCCAATGACAAAGCTTTTAACATCGTGGCTGCTGCCCAGTTTTTCGCAACATTAATCTAAGAACGCCTGGTAGGTTTGGGATGTTGTTTACTCGTTGCAGTGACGAAATTTCAAGGTAATTTAGCAAATTTACAGCCAGTAAGTAGCCCCAACAGCCAAAATAACTTTCAAACATGTTGTGCCGACAAGTATTTGGAAAGATTTCCAGCGAATTTCGCGGGATTTCGCGGATTTACTTGAAATCCGCGACCGCGCGAAATATCAGAAGCCCTGGGCCTCCGAACCTTGTCTCCACCTCATGACTGGTACAATTTTTGTGGAACATCTTGTGCATATGGTGATGGAAGTGGGTGCACGCAGCCAATCAAATATTTTGACAAGCAACCAACACCATCAACTATGCTGCCAATTAAAAGTAGAAGTGTCACTGATAAAGAGAGGGCCATTTTGAAAGATGCACTCTCTGAGTTACAGTGTAGCCTTGTAATTGCAGTGATGATTTGGCTGTTGGTATGGGTTCTCAAAGGAACTAGTTTCTGATGTTGTAGCTACCTATCATAATCTGTTTATTCTGAATGATATAATTAGTAGTGTGCCTGTTTATTCAAAAAATCAGGCTGTTAAAATTCTTGAGATTTTAAATGAGATTTTTAATGACATTGATGAGCATAGCTTAAGTGATTCATCAATCACTTTCGGTGATGGACAAAACACTGACCCCTAGTCCATGGACTACCCTCATGGACTACCCTAATGGACTACCCCTAAAAAACACTATTTCAGATGAGTGGTATGTTAAGAAGCTGCGATTATATACTTACACTGCACGGAGGATGCTTTTCTTTTCGTTCCGCATCGCCCTCAGCCGCCATTTTGGACTGAGTCTCGCAAAACCACAAAAATTTCCACATAATTATAGTACTTATAGTCCAGGCCAGCCAAGAATACTCCTGACTCCTACTGCTTCCACTCCACTCTGATTTTTTGTAGCGTAGTCGTTGGAATTTCTTGCTGTCCCATAGCTTTATCCTCATTCCCATTTCTATTTCATTTTGATACACTCAGGAAAAAACCAGAATACTAGCTGCTTCTGTGCCATAATTTTTGGCACAAAACAAGCAAAACAAATCATGAGTGACAATCTGAAGATCATTTCGTCTGTTTGAGAAAGACTGAGCTACTGAATCACATGGGAGCAAGATTGAGTTGTCCACAGAATATTTGATTCGATTTGAGTCTACGCTTTTTGTGTACAGCGGTTGTTTTATTCAGTGTAGTTATTCAAAATGGCGGCTGAAGGCGATGCAGACCGAAAAGAAAAGCATCCTCCATGCAGTGTAAGTATATAATCGCAGCTTCTTAACATACCACTCATCTGAAATAGTATTTTTTAGGGGCAGTCCATTTGGGTAGTCCATTTGGGTAGTCCATTAGGGTAGTCCATGGACTAGGGGTCAGTGTTTTGTCCATCACCATCACTTTCAGTGAGGAGTTTTTTACTAGACTTGAAGAACTGCTCTTTTGTGATTATGTTGAGTTTCAAAAGGATTTACCAGATCCAGATGCCTTACCAGAGTGAGTGATATACTCCTGGTATTTTATGTAATGGATATCATATACATACGTTTTTAGGTTTTTCTATTAGCTTAACTAATATAAACAAAAAGGAGGGCTCAGTAGATATTACTCTGAAAGGGGCAGTGAAAATTATGCTGTATATACTAGCCCTCTTAGCTTTAGGTTTCAAACTAATTCCCTCAATTGATTAATAATTTGGTACTGATTCAAAACAGAACTAATGATGGTATTTGATTGAGTGTTGGTAAACGAAAACAAAAATAAAACACATCAGATGACTTCTCTCACTAAATGAAATCAGCAAAATGAACTAAGTTATTGCCTTATCAAATGATTTGAAGTGATTAATTAAAGTATAAAACTGCACTTTATTCTAGTGACAAGGCATTTTCGTTTAAACCTTGTAAGTACACCATCGCCTTAACTAAGGCAAATTAGGTATGCCAAAAAAATGTTTGAACTTGTATTAAAATTATGGTTAATTCAAAAAAAGAAACATAGAAAACTATATGTCCTAGCCAAATGCTATTGACATGTTACGATACAGCCTTCTTGTTACAGAAAGACATAATTATCTAGTTTTGGATTAATGGAGAATAAAATAATTATCTACTTGAGTGTCTCTTAACTGGGGATCTTTTAAAGACTTGATAACATAGTTCAAAATTTAAATGTGCTATTTAAGCAATAGACCACAACTTTTTATGGTTTGTAGGCTGATGAACCACGCGGGATGTTGGAAGAACACTCGAAGAATTCGTAAATCACTCGCCTGCGGCTCGTAATTTTCAAATTCTTCTCGTGTTCTTCCACATCCCAACTGGTTTATCAACCTATAAACCATAAAAACTTTGGTCTATTGCTTTTATATAATAATTCAGAAGACACGCAAAATTTCCATGAGTTTACTGGCACAATAAACAATAGCTGATTGACCAATCAGAGCGCGTGCATTCCTTTGATTATTTTATAATACTCATGTACAATTAAATCTGTTTGTTCAAGTCACAGATTAAGAGCAAAAATAACTCCCTATTTACATGTATACCAGGGCTTGGAAAAAGTGCTGTACGATTGTCTGGGGCACGTATATTTTCTTGCTGGGCAAGTAACTTTACATTCTCATTTGTCCAATGGTCAAGGGCTCAGGTATGTCATTGGTCGACTAAATCAATAAAGAGCCAACTTCCATTGGTTCAACGGTATTAGCAATTCGAGCTGCTGAATCTTCATTGATATTGGCAGCAAGTGACTTCCACATGCTCTTAACATCATGATTGAACTGCTTAGTTCGCAAGTCCAGTGGAATGTTCATTCCTGGCAAGCCATGTTTGTTAAATATTCTATTCCATTTAGGGTCATAGGCATCTGTTTCCAACAAAATGGCTTCAATTTTGATATATTTGGCCTTGCCATGTGCTTTGTACAGTAGCAGAGCAACCTTGAAAAGGTCAGGCAGCCTCTCACCGTATCCCTCTATACTTGTATCGCCAAACTCGAACAAAATGAGACCAAAGGCCAGCTTTGCCTGATGGTAATTGAAAGGGAAATCATCCTTTGCTGCTCCCCCATTTGCCTCCCCCTGCGGATCCTGAGCCTCGAGAGTGACATTGGGATGTGCCTTGCTTTCATGGCTAGAAAAGGAAGAAACCAAATTTACACTCAGGAATTGCCTACTAGTTACATTGTACTATTACATACCGGTAGTTTCCCAGGGATTACAAAATTAATGATTTTGCGATTTCAGGAACCTCTCAAAACCTTTAGGTTAAAGAAACTGATGATCTTTCCTGCCAAAAAAGTAAGACATTTTACTTGACTTTGGTATGTATGTGTGTGTGTGTGGGGGGGGGGGGGAGGGGGGGTGGGGGGCACTTACAAGCACAACAACATAATGTTTTTATTTTTACTCACCTATTTCTGGTAGCTTTAATGGAGAATACCAGACCACATGACACTCTGCAGTGGAAAAACCCAGCATGCCTTTCTCCTTCCCAGGCTCATACCTTTTTCACACCAGGCCATGTTGCATAACTTTGTGCCTGAGACAATGAAAACAATAGGATTAAACTAACACAAATTGTTGGTTTATTCATTTATTTCATCATTATTGTTCATTGAAAAAGTGTTAAGTGAACATGAACGTCTTCTGCGGGGTTACAAGAAGTTTTCCCTTTCATGGAGGTATTGATGGTTTTGCTAAAAAGCAGTCTGTTAACACTCAGAGACATACATACATTTTTCTTCAATTAGTTGGTAGAATTTGATTAAAGATCAGTACTTGTAATAAGAACAATTTCTCCTTGGTGATCATTTACAATATTCATTCAGATTAAAATATTTTCTTGTATATGTCTTGATATCGTAAGGAGCAATATGTTGCTAAAAACTGTATTACCCCTTGTCTGATACTATTGCTATAATCCTCTATCAATTTTATACTTACTTGACTCTGTTGGAATGAAGTTCACATAAGTTTTATCACATCGCTCTATTCGACACAAAAAACCATTTGCACCCATAGCACTTTCCAGCTCATGAACCTGCTGAACCAAAGGTTCGACTTCACTTCCAGTCATTAGATACGTCTCCACATATTTTATGCAAAGATCATGTAGCCATTTCCTTAGATCTTCTTTTCCCAAGTCATCTTTTGATGGCATGTCACAGTCTGGAGCGTCTATTCCACATGAAGAAGTATACAAAAGGAA
>NW_028301545.1:175000-186639 GCF_042242905.1 Orbicella faveolata
GGTTAGGGTTAGGGTTAGGGTTAGGGTTAGGGTTAGGGTTAGGGTTAGGGTTAGGGTTAGGGTTAGGGTTAGGGTTAGGGTTAGGGTTAGGGTTAGGGTTAGGGTTAGGGTTAGGGTTAGGGTTAGGGTTAGGGTTAGGGTTAGGGTTAGGGTTAGGGTTAGGGTTAGGGTTAGGGTTAGGGTTAGGGTTAGGGTTAGGGTTAGGGTTAGGGTTAGGGTTAGGGTTAGGGTTAGGGTTAGGGTTAGGGTTAGGGTTAGGGTTAGGGTTAGGGTTAGGGTTAGGGTTAGGGTTAGGGTTAGGGTTAGGGTTAGGGTTAGGGTTAGGGTTAGGGTTAGGGTTAGGGTTAGGGTTAGGGTTAGGGTTAGGGTTAGGGTTAGGGTTAGGGTTAGGGTTAGGGTTAGGGTTAGGGTTAGGGTTAGGGTTAGGGTTAGGGTTAGGGTTAGGGTTAGGGTTAGGGTTAGGGTTAGGGTTAGGGTTAGGGTTAGGGTTAGGGTTAGGGTTAGGGTTAGGGTTAGGGTTAGGGTTAGGGTTAGGGTTAGGGTTAGGGTTAGGGTTAGGGTTAGGGTTAGGGTTAGGGTTAGGGTTAGGGTTAGGGTTAGGGTTAGGGTTAGGGTTAGGGTTAGGGTTAGGGTTAGGGTTAGGGTTAGGGTTAGGGTTAGGGTTAGGGTTAGGGTTAGGGTTAGGGTTAGGGTTAGGGTTAGGGTTAGGGTTAGGGTTAGGGTTAGGGTTAGGGTTAGGGTTAGGGTTAGGGTTAGGGTTAGGGTTAGGGTTAGGGTTAGGGTTAGGGTTAGGGTTAGGGTTAGGGTTAGGGTTAGGGTTAGGGTTAGGGTTAGGGTTAGGGTTAGGGTTAGGGTTAGGGTTAGGGTTAGGGTTAGGGTTAGGGTTAGGGTTAGGGTTAGGGTTAGGGTTAGGGTTAGGGTTAGGGTTAGGGTTAGGGTTAGGGTTAGGGTTAGGGTTAGGGTTAGGGTTAGGGTTAGGGTTAGGGTTAGGGTTAGGGTTAGGGTTAGGGTTAGGGTTAGGGTTAGGGTTAGGGTTAGGGTTAGGGTTAGGGTTAGGGTTAGGGTTAGGGTTAGGGTTAGGGTTAGGGTTAGGGTTAGGGTTAGGGTTAGGGTTAGGGTTAGGGTTAGGGTTAGGGTTAGGGTTAGGGTTAGGGTTAGGGTTAGGGTTAGGGTTAGGGTTAGGGTTAGGGTTAGGGTTAGGGTTAGGGTTAGGGTTAGGGTTAGGGTTAGGGTTAGGGTTAGGGTTAGGGTTAGGGTTAGGGTTAGGGTTAGGGTTAGGGTTAGGGTTAGGGTTAGGGTTAGGGTTAGGGTTAGGGTTAGGGTTAGGGTTAGGGTTAGGGTTAGGGTTAGGGTTAGGGTTAGGGTTAGGGTTAGGGTTAGGGTTAGGGTTAGGGTTAGGGTTAGGGTTAGGGTTAGGGTTAGGGTTAGGGTTAGGGTTAGGGTTAGGGTTAGGGTTAGGGTTAGGGTTAGGGTTAGGGTTAGGGTTAGGGTTAGGGTTAGGGTTAGGGTTAGGGTTAGGGTTAGGGTTAGGGTTAGGGTTAGGGTTAGGGTTAGGGTTAGGGTTAGGGTTAGGGTTAGGGTTAGGGTTAGGGTTAGGGTTAGGGTTAGGGTTAGGGTTAGGGTTAGGGTTAGGGTTAGGGTTAGGGTTAGGGTTAGGGTTAGGGTTAGGGTTAGGGTTAGGGTTAGGGTTAGGGTTAGGGTTAGGGTTAGGGTTAGGGTTAGGGTTAGGGTTAGGGTTAGGGTTAGGGTTAGGGTTAGGGTTAGGGTTAGGGTTAGGGTTAGGGTTAGGGTTAGGGTTAGGGTTAGGGTTAGGGTTAGGGTTAGGGTTAGGGTTAGGGTTAGGGTTAGGGTTAGGGTTAGGGTTAGGGTTAGGGTTAGGGTTAGGGTTAGGGTTAGGGTTAGGGTTAGGGTTAGGGTTAGGGTTAGGGTTAGGGTTAGGGTTAGGGTTAGGGTTAGGGTTAGGGTTAGGGTTAGGGTTAGGGTTAGGGTTAGGGTTAGGGTTAGGGTTAGGGTTAGGGTTAGGGTTAGGGTTAGGGTTAGGGTTAGGGTTAGGGTTAGGGTTAGGGTTAGGGTTAGGGTTAGGGTTAGGGTTAGGGTTAGGGTTAGGGTTAGGGTTAGGGTTAGGGTTAGGGTTAGGGTTAGGGTTAGGGTTAGGGTTAGGGTTAGGGTTAGGGTTAGGGTTAGGGTTAGGGTTAGGGTTAGGGTTAGGGTTAGGGTTAGGGTTAGGGTTAGGGTTAGGGTTAGGGTTAGGGTTAGGGTTAGGGTTAGGGTTAGGGTTAGGGTTAGGGTTAGGGTTAGGGTTAGGGTTAGGGTTAGGGTTAGGGTTAGGGTTAGGGTTAGGGTTAGGGTTAGGGTTAGGGTTAGGGTTAGGGTTAGGGTTAGGGTTAGGGTTAGGGTTAGGGTTAGGGTTAGGGTTAGGGTTAGGGTTAGGGTTAGGGTTAGGGTTAGGGTTAGGGTTAGGGTTAGGGTTAGGGTTAGGGTTAGGGTTAGGGTTAGGGTTAGGGTTAGGGTTAGGGTTAGGGTTAGGGTTAGGGTTAGGGTTAGGGTTAGGGTTAGGGTTAGGGTTAGGGTTAGGGTTAGGGTTAGGGTTAGGGTTAGGGTTAGGGTTAGGGTTAGGGTTAGGGTTAGGGTTAGGGTTAGGGTTAGGGTTAGGGTTAGGGTTAGGGTTAGGGTTAGGGTTAGGGTTAGGGTTAGGGTTAGGGTTAGGGTTAGGGTTAGGGTTAGGGTTAGGGTTAGGGTTAGGGTTAGGGTTAGGGTTAGGGTTAGGGTTAGGGTTAGGGTTAGGGTTAGGGTTAGGGTTAGGGTTAGGGTTAGGGTTAGGGTTAGGGTTAGGGTTAGGGTTAGGGTTAGGGTTAGGGTTAGGGTTAGGGTTAGGGTTAGGGTTAGGGTTAGGGTTAGGGTTAGGGTTAGGGTTAGGGTTAGGGTTAGGGTTAGGGTTAGGGTTAGGGTTAGGGTTAGGGTTAGGGTTAGGGTTAGGGTTAGGGTTAGGGTTAGGGTTAGGGTTAGGGTTAGGGTTAGGGTTAGGGTTAGGGTTAGGGTTAGGGTTAGGGTTAGGGTTAGGGTTAGGGTTAGGGTTAGGGTTAGGGTTAGGGTTAGGGTTAGGGTTAGGGTTAGGGTTAGGGTTAGGGTTAGGGTTAGGGTTAGGGTTAGGGTTAGGGTTAGGGTTAGGGTTAGGGTTAGGGTTAGGGTTAGGGTTAGGGTTAGGGTTAGGGTTAGGGTTAGGGTTAGGGTTAGGGTTAGGGTTAGGGTTAGGGTTAGGGTTAGGGTTAGGGTTAGGGTTAGGGTTAGGGTTAGGGTTAGGGTTAGGGTTAGGGTTAGGGTTAGGGTTAGGGTTAGGGTTAGGGTTAGGGTTAGGGTTAGGGTTAGGGTTAGGGTTAGGGTTAGGGTTAGGGTTAGGGTTAGGGTTAGGGTTAGGGTTAGGGTTAGGGTTAGGGTTAGGGTTAGGGTTAGGGTTAGGGTTAGGGTTAGGGTTAGGGTTAGGGTTAGGGTTAGGGTTAGGGTTAGGGTTAGGGTTAGGGTTAGGGTTAGGGTTAGGGTTAGGGTTAGGGTTAGGGTTAGGGTTAGGGTTAGGGTTAGGGTTAGGGTTAGGGTTAGGGTTAGGGTTAGGGTTAGGGTTAGGGTTAGGGTTAGGGTTAGGGTTAGGGTTAGGGTTAGGGTTAGGGTTAGGGTTAGGGTTAGGGTTAGGGTTAGGGTTAGGGTTAGGGTTAGGGTTAGGGTTAGGGTTAGGGTTAGGGTTAGGGTTAGGGTTAGGGTTAGGGTTAGGGTTAGGGTTAGGGTTAGGGTTAGGGTTAGGGTTAGGGTTAGGGTTAGGGTTAGGGTTAGGGTTAGGGTTAGGGTTAGGGTTAGGGTTAGGGTTAGGGTTAGGGTTAGGGTTAGGGTTAGGGTTAGGGTTAGGGTTAGGGTTAGGGTTAGGGTTAGGGTTAGGGTTAGGGTTAGGGTTAGGGTTAGGGTTAGGGTTAGGGTTAGGGTTAGGGTTAGGGTTAGGGTTAGGGTTAGGGTTAGGGTTAGGGTTAGGGTTAGGGTTAGGGTTAGGGTTAGGGTTAGGGTTAGGGTTAGGGTTAGGGTTAGGGTTAGGGTTAGGGTTAGGGTTAGGGTTAGGGTTAGGGTTAGGGTTAGGGTTAGGGTTAGGGTTAGGGTTAGGGTTAGGGTTAGGGTTAGGGTTAGGGTTAGGGTTAGGGTTAGGGTTAGGGTTAGGGTTAGGGTTAGGGTTAGGGTTAGGGTTAGGGTTAGGGTTAGGGTTAGGGTTAGGGTTAGGGTTAGGGTTAGGGTTAGGGTTAGGGTTAGGGTTAGGGTTAGGGTTAGGGTTAGGGTTAGGGTTAGGGTTAGGGTTAGGGTTAGGGTTAGGGTTAGGGTTAGGGTTAGGGTTAGGGTTAGGGTTAGGGTTAGGGTTAGGGTTAGGGTTAGGGTTAGGGTTAGGGTTAGGGTTAGGGTTAGGGTTAGGGTTAGGGTTAGGGTTAGGGTTAGGGTTAGGGTTAGGGTTAGGGTTAGGGTTAGGGTTAGGGTTAGGGTTAGGGTTAGGGTTAGGGTTAGGGTTAGGGTTAGGGTTAGGGTTAGGGTTAGGGTTAGGGTTAGGGTTAGGGTTAGGGTTAGGGTTAGGGTTAGGGTTAGGGTTAGGGTTAGGGTTAGGGTTAGGGTTAGGGTTAGGGTTAGGGTTAGGGTTAGGGTTAGGGTTAGGGTTAGGGTTAGGGTTAGGGTTAGGGTTAGGGTTAGGGTTAGGGTTAGGGTTAGGGTTAGGGTTAGGGTTAGGGTTAGGGTTAGGGTTAGGGTTAGGGTTAGGGTTAGGGTTAGGGTTAGGGTTAGGGTTAGGGTTAGGGTTAGGGTTAGGGTTAGGGTTAGGGTTAGGGTTAGGGTTAGGGTTAGGGTTAGGGTTAGGGTTAGGGTTAGGGTTAGGGTTAGGGTTAGGGTTAGGGTTAGGGTTAGGGTTAGGGTTAGGGTTAGGGTTAGGGTTAGGGTTAGGGTTAGGGTTAGGGTTAGGGTTAGGGTTAGGGTTAGGGTTAGGGTTAGGGTTAGGGTTAGGGTTAGGGTTAGGGTTAGGGTTAGGGTTAGGGTTAGGGTTAGGGTTAGGGTTAGGGTTAGGGTTAGGGTTAGGGTTAGGGTTAGGGTTAGGGTTAGGGTTAGGGTTAGGGTTAGGGTTAGGGTTAGGGTTAGGGTTAGGGTTAGGGTTAGGGTTAGGGTTAGGGTTAGGGTTAGGGTTAGGGTTAGGGTTAGGGTTAGGGTTAGGGTTAGGGTTAGGGTTAGGGTTAGGGTTAGGGTTAGGGTTAGGGTTAGGGTTAGGGTTAGGGTTAGGGTTAGGGTTAGGGTTAGGGTTAGGGTTAGGGTTAGGGTTAGGGTTAGGGTTAGGGTTAGGGTTAGGGTTAGGGTTAGGGTTAGGGTTAGGGTTAGGGTTAGGGTTAGGGTTAGGGTTAGGGTTAGGGTTAGGGTTAGGGTTAGGGTTAGGGTTAGGGTTAGGGTTAGGGTTAGGGTTAGGGTTAGGGTTAGGGTTAGGGTTAGGGTTAGGGTTAGGGTTAGGGTTAGGGTTAGGGTTAGGGTTAGGGTTAGGGTTAGGGTTAGGGTTAGGGTTAGGGTTAGGGTTAGGGTTAGGGTTAGGGTTAGGGTTAGGGTTAGGGTTAGGGTTAGGGTTAGGGTTAGGGTTAGGGTTAGGGTTAGGGTTAGGGTTAGGGTTAGGGTTAGGGTTAGGGTTAGGGTTAGGGTTAGGGTTAGGGTTAGGGTTAGGGTTAGGGTTAGGGTTAGGGTTAGGGTTAGGGTTAGGGTTAGGGTTAGGGTTAGGGTTAGGGTTAGGGTTAGGGTTAGGGTTAGGGTTAGGGTTAGGGTTAGGGTTAGGGTTAGGGTTAGGGTTAGGGTTAGGGTTAGGGTTAGGGTTAGGGTTAGGGTTAGGGTTCGGGTTAGGGTTAGGGTTAGGGTTAGGGTTAGGGTTAGGGTTAGGGTTAGGGTTAGGGTTAGGGTTAGGGTTAGGGTTAGGGTTAGGGTTAGGGTTAGGGTTAGGGTTAGGGTTAGGGTTAGGGTTAGGGTTAGGGTTAGGGTTAGGGTTAGGGTTAGGGTTAGGGTTAGGGTTAGGGTTAGGGTTAGGGTTAGGGTTAGGGTTAGGGTTAGGGTTAGGGTTAGGGTTAGGGTTAGGGTTAGGGTTAGGGTTAGGGTTAGGGTTAGGGTTAGGGTTAGGGTTAGGGTTAGGGTTAGGGTTAGGGTTAGGGTTAGGGTTAGGGTTAGGGTTAGGGTTAGGGTTAGGGTTAGGGTTAGGGTTAGGGTTAGGGTTAGGGTTAGGGTTAGGGTTAGGGTTAGGGTTAGGGTTAGGGTTAGGGTTAGGGTTAGGGTTAGGGTTAGGGTTAGGGTTAGGGTTAGGGTTAGGGTTAGGGTTAGGGTTAGGGTTAGGGTTAGGGTTAGGGTTAGGGTTAGGGTTAGGGTTAGGGTTAGGGTTAGGGTTAGGGTTAGGGTTAGGGTTAGGGTTAGGGTTAGGGTTAGGGTTAGGGTTAGGGTTAGGGTTAGGGTTAGGGTTAGGGTTAGGGTTAGGGTTAGGGTTAGGGTTAGGGTTAGGGTTAGGGTTAGGGTTAGGGTTAGGGTTAGGGTTAGGGTTAGGGTTAGGGTTAGGGTTAGGGTTAGGGTTAGGGTTAGGGTTAGGGTTAGGGTTAGGGTTAGGGTTAGGGTTAGGGTTAGGGTTAGGGTTAGGGTTAGGGTTAGGGTTAGGGTTAGGGTTAGGGTTAGGGTTAGGGTTAGGGTTAGGGTTAGGGTTAGGGTTAGGGTTAGGGTTAGGGTTAGGGTTAGGGTTAGGGTTAGGGTTAGGGTTAGGGTTAGGGTTAGGGTTAGGGTTAGGGTTAGGGTTAGGGTTAGGGTTAGGGTTAGGGTTAGGGTTAGGGTTAGGGTTAGGGTTAGGGTTAGGGTTAGGGTTAGGGTTAGGGTTAGGGTTAGGGTTAGGGTTAGGGTTAGGGTTAGGGTTAGGGTTAGGGTTAGGGTTAGGGTTAGGGTTAGGGTTAGGGTTAGGGTTAGGGTTAGGGTTAGGGTTAGGGTTAGGGTTAGGGTTAGGGTTAGGGTTAGGGTTAGGGTTAGGGTTAGGGTTAGGGTTAGGGTTAGGGTTAGGGTTAGGGTTAGGGTTAGGGTTAGGGTTAGGGTTAGGGTTAGGGTTAGGGTTAGGGTTAGGGTTAGGGTTAGGGTTAGGGTTAGGGTTAGGGTTAGGGTTAGGGTTAGGGTTAGGGTTAGGGTTAGGGTTAGGGTTAGGGTTAGGGTTAGGGTTAGGGTTAGGGTTAGGGTTAGGGTTAGGGTTAGGGTTAGGGTTAGGGTTAGGGTTAGGGTTAGGGTTAGGGTTAGGGTTAGGGTTAGGGTTAGGGTTAGGGTTAGGGTTAGGGTTAGGGTTAGGGTTAGGGTTAGGGTTAGGGTTAGGGTTAGGGTTAGGGTTAGGGTTAGGGTTAGGGTTAGGGTTAGGGTTAGGGTTAGGGTTAGGGTTAGGGTTAGGGTTAGGGTTAGGGTTAGGGTTAGGGTTAGGGTTAGGGTTAGGGTTAGGGTTAGGGTTAGGGTTAGGGTTAGGGTTAGGGTTAGGGTTAGGGTTAGGGTTAGGGTTAGGGTTAGGGTTAGGGTTAGGGTTAGGGTTAGGGTTAGGGTTAGGGTTAGGGTTAGGGTTAGGGTTAGGGTTAGGGTTAGGGTTAGGGTTAGGGTTAGGGTTAGGGTTAGGGTTAGGGTTAGGGTTAGGGTTAGGGTTAGGGTTAGGGTTAGGGTTAGGGTTAGGGTTAGGGTTAGGGTTAGGGTTAGGGTTAGGGTTAGGGTTAGGGTTAGGGTTAGGGTTAGGGTTAGGGTTAGGGTTAGGGTTAGGGTTAGGGTTAGGGTTAGGGTTAGGGTTAGGGTTAGGGTTAGGGTTAGGGTTAGGGTTAGGGTTAGGGTTAGGGTTAGGGTTAGGGTTAGGGTTAGGGTTAGGGTTAGGGTTAGGGTTAGGGTTAGGGTTAGGGTTAGGGTTAGGGTTAGGGTTAGGGTTAGGGTTAGGGTTAGGGTTAGGGTTAGGGTTAGGGTTAGGGTTAGGGTTAGGGTTAGGGTTAGGGTTAGGGTTAGGGTTAGGGTTAGGGTTAGGGTTAGGGTTAGGGTTAGGGTTAGGGTTAGGGTTAGGGTTAGGGTTAGGGTTAGGGTTAGGGTTAGGGTTAGGGTTAGGGTTAGGGTTAGGGTTAGGGTTAGGGTTAGGGTTAGGGTTAGGGTTAGGGTTAGGGTTAGGGTTAGGGTTAGGGTTAGGGTTAGGGTTAGGGTTAGGGTTAGGGTTAGGGTTAGGGTTAGGGTTAGGGTTAGGGTTAGGGTTAGGGTTAGGGTTAGGGTTAGGGTTAGGGTTAGGGTTAGGGTTAGGGTTAGGGTTAGGGTTAGGGTTAGGGTTAGGGTTAGGGTTAGGGTTAGGGTTAGGGTTAGGGTTAGGGTTAGGGTTAGGGTTAGGGTTAGGGTTAGGGTTAGGGTTAGGGTTAGGGTTAGGGTTAGGGTTAGGGTTAGGGTTAGGGTTAGGGTTAGGGTTAGGGTTAGGGTTAGGGTTAGGGTTAGGGTTAGGGTTAGGGTTAGGGTTAGGGTTAGGGTTAGGGTTAGGGTTAGGGTTAGGGTTAGGGTTAGGGTTAGGGTTAGGGTTAGGGTTAGGGTTAGGGTTAGGGTTAGGGTTAGGGTTAGGGTTAGGGTTAGGGTTAGGGTTAGGGTTAGGGTTAGGGTTAGGGTTAGGGTTAGGGTTAGGGTTAGGGTTAGGGTTAGGGTTAGGGTTAGGGTTAGGGTTAGGGTTAGGGTTAGGGTTAGGGTTAGGGTTAGGGTTAGGGTTAGGGTTAGGGTTAGGGTTAGGGTTAGGGTTAGGGTTAGGGTTAGGGTTAGGGTTAGGGTTAGGGTTAGGGTTAGGGTTAGGGTTAGGGTTAGGGTTAGGGTTAGGGTTAGGGTTAGGGTTAGGGTTAGGGTTAGGGTTAGGGTTAGGGTTAGGGTTAGGGTTAGGGTTAGGGTTAGGGTTAGGGTTAGGGTTAGGGTTAGGGTTAGGGTTAGGGTTAGGGTTAGGGTTAGGGTTAGGGTTAGGGTTAGGGTTAGGGTTAGGGTTAGGGTTAGGGTTAGGGTTAGGGTTAGGGTTAGGGTTAGGGTTAGGGTTAGGGTTAGGGTTAGGGTTAGGGTTAGGGTTAGGGTTAGGGTTAGGGTTAGGGTTAGGGTTAGGGTTAGGGTTAGGGTTAGGGTTAGGGTTAGGGTTAGGGTTAGGGTTAGGGTTAGGGTTAGGGTTAGGGTTAGGGTTAGGGTTAGGGTTAGGGTTAGGGTTAGGGTTAGGGTTAGGGTTAGGGTTAGGGTTAGGGTTAGGGTTAGGGTTAGGGTTAGGGTTAGGGTTAGGGTTAGGGTTAGGGTTAGGGTTAGGGTTAGGGTTAGGGTTAGGGTTAGGGTTAGGGTTAGGGTTAGGGTTAGGGTTAGGGTTAGGGTTAGGGTTAGGGTTAGGGTTAGGGTTAGGGTTAGGGTTAGGGTTAGGGTTAGGGTTAGGGTTAGGGTTAGGGTTAGGGTTAGGGTTAGGGTTAGGGTTAGGGTTAGGGTTAGGGTTAGGGTTAGGGTTAGGGTTAGGGTTAGGGTTAGGGTTAGGGTTAGGGTTAGGGTTAGGGTTAGGGTTAGGGTTAGGGTTAGGGTTAGGGTTAGGGTTAGGGTTAGGGTTAGGGTTAGGGTTAGGGTTAGGGTTAGGGTTAGGGTTAGGGTTAGGGTTAGGGTTAGGGTTAGGGTTAGGGTTAGGGTTAGGGTTAGGGTTAGGGTTAGGGTTAGGGTTAGGGTTAGGGTTAGGGTTAGGGTTAGGGTTAGGGTTAGGGTTAGGGTTAGGGTTAGGGTTAGGGTTAGGGTTAGGGTTAGGGTTAGGGTTAGGGTTAGGGTTAGGGTTAGGGTTAGGGTTAGGGTTAGGGTTAGGGTTAGGGTTAGGGTTAGGGTTAGGGTTAGGGTTAGGGTTAGGGTTAGGGTTAGGGTTAGGGTTAGGGTTAGGGTTAGGGTTAGGGTTAGGGTTAGGGTTAGGGTTAGGGTTAGGGTTAGGGTTAGGGTTAGGGTTAGGGTTAGGGTTAGGGTTAGGGTTAGGGTTAGGGTTAGGGTTAGGGTTAGGGTTAGGGTTAGGGTTAGGGTTAGGGTTAGGGTTAGGGTTAGGGTTAGGGTTAGGGTTAGGGTTAGGGTTAGGGTTAGGGTTAGGGTTAGGGTTAGGGTTAGGGTTAGGGTTAGGGTTAGGGTTAGGGTTAGGGTTAGGGTTAGGGTTAGGGTTAGGGTTAGGGTTAGGGTTAGGGTTAGGGTTAGGGTTAGGGTTAGGGTTAGGGTTAGGGTTAGGGTTAGGGTTAGGGTTAGGGTTAGGGTTAGGGTTAGGGTTAGGGTTAGGGTTAGGGTTAGGGTTAGGGTTAGGGTTAGGGTTAGGGTTAGGGTTAGGGTTAGGGTTAGGGTTAGGGTTAGGGTTAGGGTTAGGGTTAGGGTTAGGGTTAGGGTTAGGGTTAGGGTTAGGGTTAGGGTTAGGGTTAGGGTTAGGGTTAGGGTTAGGGTTAGGGTTAGGGTTAGGGTTAGGGTTAGGGTTAGGGTTAGGGTTAGGGTTAGGGTTTAGAGTTAGGGTTAGGGTTAGGGTTAGGGTTCGGGTTAGGGTTAGGGTTAGGGTTAGGGTTAGGGTTAGGGTTAGGGTTAGGGGTTAGGGTTAGGGTTAGGGTTAGGGTTAGGGTTAGGGTTAGGGTTAGGGTTAGGGTTAGGTTAGGGTTAGGGTTAGGGTTAGGGTTAGGGTTAGGGTTAGAGGTTAGGGTTAGGGTTAGGGTTAGGGTTAGGGTTAGGGTTAGGGTTAGGGTTAGGGTTTAGGGGTGTAGGGTTAGGGTTAGGTTAGGGTTAGGGTTAGGGTTAAGGGTTAGGGTTAGGGTTAGGGGTTAGGGTTAGGGGTTAGGTTTGGGTTAGGGTTAGGGTTAGGGTTAGGTAGTTAGGGTTAGGGTTAAGGGTTAGGGGATTGGGGTTAGGGTTAGGGTTAGGGTTAGGGTTAGGTTAGGGTTAGGGTTGGGTTAGGGTTTAGGGTTTAGGGTTAAGGGTTTAGGGTTAGGGTTAGGGTTAGGGTTAGGGTTAGGGTTAGGTTAGGGTGAGGGTGAGGGGTAGGGTTAGGGTTAGGGGTGGTAGGGTGGGTTAGGGGTAGGGTAGGGTTAGGGTTAGGGTGTAGGGTTAGGGGAGGGGTAGGGAGGTGAGGGTAGGGTGAGGGGGTGGGGTGAGGGGGTAGGGGTGGGGGTTAGGGGTGGGGTTAGGGGTGGGTCGAGGGTAGGGTTAGGTGAGGGTAGGGTAGGGTGAGAGGGTGGGTTGGGAGGGAGGGTGGGTGGGGAGGGTGGGGTGGGTGGGAGGGTAGGTAGGTAGGGGGGGAGGGAGGGTGGGAGGGGAGGGTTGGAGGGTGGGGGGCGAGGGGGATCACGCAGGGCCCGACGCGCAGGGGGGGGGGGCTGTGTGAGCGTTACATTAACGTTAACCTATACCGTTCCGTCACCTATCCAAGTAACCGTTACACCGTTCACAACGTTCAACGTTCCACCGTTACAGTTAACGTTTCACAGTTCCAAGTTACGTCTCCGTTACCGTTACAGTTCACCAGTTACAAGTTAACCGTTAAACGTTAAAGTTAAAGTTCAAAGTTAACAGTTCCTAACGTTAAACGTTAAAGTTCAAGTTAAAGTTAAAGTTCACAGTTCCAAGTTACAAGTTCA